>NW_009627823.1:0-32930 GCF_000690535.1 Cariama cristata
GTGCCCAGGTGGCCAAGAAGGCCAACGATTTCCTGGCCTGCATCAGGAGCGATGTGGTCAGCAGGACCAGGGCAGTGATCGTCCCTTTGTACTCTGCGCTGGTGAGGCCACACCTTGAGTGCTGTGTCCACTTCTGGGCCCCTCACTACCAGAAAGCCCTTGAGGTGTTGGAGTGAGTCCAGAGAAGGGCAACGAAGGTGGTGAAGGGTCTGGAGCACAAGTCTGATGGGGAGCAGCTGAGGGAGCTGGGGGTGTTTGGTCTGGAGAACAGGAGGCTGAGGGGAGACCTGATCACTCTCTACAACTGCCTGAAAGGAGGGGGTAGAGAGATATTTAAAAGACATGTAGATGTGGTGATTTGGGACGTGGTTTATTGGTGGACTTGTCCATGCTAGGTTTGCAGTTGGACTCGATGATCTTAAATGTCCTTTCTAAGCTAAATGATTATATGATTAGAATCATATAATGATTCTAGTCATTTTAATCACTTAGTGTTCATAAGGTCCTGGAGGGGGGAAAAAAAAAGTTAATATGCACCAGAAATCTTAACATGTTTGTGAAGAGAGAGCCCAATGCATGTCCTCATTTAATTAGCGGTAAAGCTGTGCAGTTCCAGAGTTAAGGGAAACTAAGGAAATCAGATTTACAATATACAGGCTTAAGGTATATTTGAAAGAGCCTGACATGTATAAAAGACAAAAATATATAGCTAGCCATCTGCAATTTATGTCTTGTCCATTGCTATCCACTTCTGAACAGAGAGTCAGAACAACTTCTTTTTTCTGATAAGCAAAGATAGTGTTTAAAAGGAAGTTTTGAATATTGGTTTAGGGATCACTGCTATTACTGTCATTAGTATTCTCATGACATACATATTTCAAGTTGTCCTTAGATAGTAGACGAGCAACCTAAATTACACTCTTCAGTGTTTTCGTAGTTCAGACAAAACAATCTTAAGTCTATCAGGAGACAATTTGATGAAGTAAAAGGCAGCAACACCAACCTGTTTTGTTGGAAGTTGTCTTCAAATACCGCAAATCTGGAAGATATTCCAAATGAAGCAAAGTAACCTTGTAGTAAACTAAATTTCCTGCCTGTTCATACAAAAGCTTATTGGAATTCAGGCTGATTTTTGATTACTATGGCATGATTCTTCTGGTTAATTATGTACAAACATTTTTTCATCAGTGCTTTATAAACAGAAATACAAATTTATTTATATAAATTTATCTATCAAATCTTTCTGGATCAACAATTTATCACATCAGAACAGTGAAACTGTTATCTGCAAAAGGAAAGGAGCTATATAACAAGGAATAAGTCAGAGGGGAAGAAAAAAACCAACCCTAATTTCTTCAAGGGATTGTATAAAGCATTCAAAACACTTGATAGGAAGGGTAAACCTCAACTTTGTCCTCGAAGTGAAAGCTTAGCAGTTCTTTCAAGCAAGTACATAAGAGGGAGGTAGTTCAAGGGAATTTGTCTATTTGCATCTACATTAGCTCTTCAGAATCTGTTGTTTTCGTTAAAGTTAGTTGCAGTAGCAGACTGACAAAGTAATGAATCCTTTCTAGTTCTGCGGAACAATTTGAGGCCCTTGGGACCTTATGTCAGTGCAATAAATGTTGTAAATGGCTATAAATCTCCTACTTGATTTCTGTTTCAATGTTTTCCTTCTTTCAGCTCAAAGTTATATTTGAAATTTCCAAACTAGGAGTAGCAACTAGTTTGTCAGTGCAAAGGAGTATACCAGTGAAAGAATTTTTTAAAAGGGAGACAGGAGAGAGAGGACAAGGCAATATATTAGTAACAAGTATGTATATTGAGTAGACTTATGGAGTATATGTATGTAGATGGAGGAGAGGAGGGGAGAACATGACTACAGCCAAACTTATATACCTAACAGTAATTCGGGCATTAATTGCTGTTCTTTCAAATCAGAAATACTAAGGAAGTTCCAAACAAGTGGAAAAAAATATGCCAAATCATACCATGAGCACAGTGCCTGGACCCACGCTGAATGAACTCAAAACATCCCGTTGGCCGTAGGCAATACTGATGCCCACTATGAATCAAGCCGGTCTGTTCCTGTATAGAGATCAGTATAACTGGAAATGTTACTTTTGTCCTTGCCATTCAGAAATTTTTCTCCAGGCGATAAGGATGAGAATACTCTCTGTATTTCAACAATATGAAGAAAGCCTCAAGGCCAAAATGTCACCTTCAGCCTTTTAAAATTTCCTGTGAGTACTTTAAAAAAATAATGGGTTTTGTTTGATTTGTAGCCAAGTCATCTGACATGGTACAGTAGCAGTGAGACCAGAACTGCAGGGTGTGCAATCAGTGTTACGCACAGGGTCAGGAATTCAAAAAGGTACTGGTACTAGCGGATGTGAAGGTGAATGAATGGAATATATTTGTGCGTATATATTTATATACATTTATATATACATACATATAGGTATATGCATATATAGTGCTTTAAAAATAAACAGCCCAGCAACACCTATTGAGATTACTTACTTATGGGAAGGAAAAAATGAATCACATTTAGAATCTAAATTCTAAAATATGGATGAATATGAAAAATACATGTAATTTTCTCTATACGAAGTGGGCTGACCCAGAGGTCAAGTGCAGGGAACTGCCTCTTGGTAATCACCAGGAGCTGGACTGAATTTCTGTAGTGCACAAGTCATAGTACACCACTTTTTGAGACAGCTTCCCTAGAGGCTGGAAATACAGAGCTGATTTTATACTCTGTGATGGACAATAGCTCTGTATTTATTCGATGTTTCCATGTTCCTTTAAAAAGGGAGAAACTCGGTCTGGTGGAACTCTCTGAAAAGATAGAGCTTTCTCCTCTCCTGAAAGAAACTGAATAAACTCAGAGACAAAGTCTTTGAGACTGCAGATTTTGAGACAGAAAGAGTTAATTCAAGGAGCTAGAATTTTGCAGCACAAAGAGAAACTGCTGAGAATAGCCAGCAGCCGGGAAGATCTCAGAAGTGACAGCAGGGACTTTCTGCAGACCAGTGGAAAATGAAGTATTTGTTGCAGCTTGGTATTTATAAAGTTCTTTTTAAAGTTTCTATTCTGTCTTCTCTTCTTTTGAATCTTCTTTTTCTATGTAAATTCTAAAAGAGATTGTATTTAGTACTTAATTGTGTCATTTGGTCTTCTTCAGGATATCACTATAAGGAAGAACTCAAGACAGATTCGTCCCACAATTCTAGCTGACCTCAGCTTAGTCTGCCCATTCTTTAAGGATTTTTATGGACCTGTGATTGTCAAAAAAACTTAAGTTTTCTTTTCTCCTCTACCCCATCTTTCTAATCATGTTCTTGTGTCAAGAACCAGTAGTATATTTGCCCCATCCCTGTTCTTGCCCTACTTAGTATAATAGTATATATAAATAAAAAGAAAGCCTCAGAAATATTCAGGAGCAGCAATTACTTTGGATACTTGAAAGCAGGGAAGCAAAAATACTTGCAATAAGGCAACGATGTGCCCATTCGTGTTGATATCAAAACCAACCTATCTGTGGTGAAACGATTCACTCTGGTTTGGATAAAAGGATCTGATATTCCAGGATAGCAAGTGGCTTGCAGAACAGCTGACAAAAATATTAAAACTTGTATTCTTGAAGCAATATTTTACTTATGCTGATCATTGCTCAAGAAATATAGTACATGATTTTGTGTAGGAATATGATATCTTTTAATTCTAAAATTTAAAAATCTGAAAAAATCAAATGTGGGTTATTAGGTGGGAAGAGAGGACATGAACAGTATGGTAATACAGTATTAAATTTTTTTCCAGTCCTGGGTATTTTAGTTTTTATTTTAAAACTTAACATCTATTGACTGAAGGAGAAAATCCTCAGTATTGTTTCCTAAGTTAGAAAATGATTACAGAAGATGAGAATTAGAAGGATAAAAGGGAACATAGGTCTTTCAGGACAGTCTGTTCTCTGACCCTTGGGACAAAATGTCAACATAATGAAATGATTTTCCTTTGCAAGATTATCGGCACTGGATATGAAAAAATTAACACTTTAAAGTGGACATTGAGGGTTTAATTATTACATCATTTTTCTTAAGAAGCAATAGCATAACAGTCTTGCTCTAGGGATTAGGGTAGAGCTGAAAGCGAGAAAGAAGCAGTTTTCTAATACTTTATGCTATTTATTTATTTTATGTTTAAGTCTGTGGCTTCCTGCCATACGGGAAAAGAAATGCGGTAGTTACCAGCAGCTCGAGGGCTATCAGAGTACAGACCATCTATTGCAGGGCAGTCAAAGTGACAACAAAGTGGTGACCGGCCAGAGGGTGAAAGGAAAGGAAGGAGACGGTACGAAGATAGTGAATTAAAGAATATATGAGGGGAGAAAAAAATGGTAGAGGGGTTAATGTAAGTTCAACACAGTGACAGAAATGAAGTCAAGAGGATAAATAGTGAGTTCACTACCAAAAAATGAAAGTTCAGTAGAAAGCTAGGCAATAAAATGAAACTTAGTGATTAGAAACCGAGAGATTTTGTGCTACCCAAAACATTTGGAAGGGACCCACCTTTGGAGCTGAGTAGCCAGCTGAACCAATGCTATTTTAAGGGATCAGTCAGCAATAGTGTGCACGGCCAAACATAAAAAGCAAGATAAGAAACATGTGAGGCATCAGCGATTGCTGAAACCAGTTCTACCACACTGGCAGAACAGACAGCTGCCTAGCACAGCAAAATATTAAGGGCAGCAAATTTTTTAGTGACCATTTATTGTGCCAGTAGAGGTTCACCTGCACGAACGTTTTCCAGATTGCCTGTGGCAGCAAACTGTAAAGCGGGTGCTGCTACTTTCAGTCAGATATCACCAGCAAAAAGTAGAGATTAGTTTTTCTTAAATGAGGGAGTAAATGCTGAAATGACTCATCAAAACCAGAAATGCAGATCATGGGAATTACTCCCAAAAGTCCATTTTGCATTTTACAACTGTAGTTCCCGCTGTGTGTGCGTGCATGGGTGTGTGTGCGTGTGTTCGGGTCGCGTGGTTGGTTATGCTTTTTCAAAAGCTATTCTGATGCCAGATCCTATTGCTTCTGGAAAGGTTCACGCTTGTCTGAGTCCTCTGTTCTCTCATAAGTGCAGTCATCCTCAATACAGAGGGATCTTTCAGTGACCTTGGAGTCAGATCAATCCAAGCTGAATTAAAGCATTTAGGTTTTAGCATCACACTATAAAGTTAAAAAAAAAAAAAAAATCTGGAATGATTATATCCAGAAAGGTTTTGGCTTCTAATTTTTTCCTGTGTGCCATATTCCATATTTTCATAGTTACATGTGATAAATTGCCCTTTATGTTTGAAAATGAGTTTCTGATTGTCCATGTTCACTTTTGTTACTGTCCTATTTTGTTTTCTTCCAAGTTCAATATAAGGGCTTTTGCATTATTTTAGATCATAGACAGAATTTTTGACTTTCTGAAATAGACTAGTTTGTTGAAGATCATTACAATAATTTTAAGTGGCAAACTCACAAATTGTAGAAAAAAAATCAATACTAAACTTTTTGTTTGTCTCGTACTCGTACTTTGTCTTTCACAGAAGCAAACTGTACAGGAGTACAGAAAGACATCTGTTATGATGACATTTGTTTGTCAAATGCCAGCTACATAGATCATGTTCATCAGATGGTTTCTCCTCACTCAGTCTTTGGGATTTTTATGAGAAATTACAACTTTAGGGCACATCTGCTTTCCTGTCCAGTTCTGTATTTTGCACAATTAAGTTAAGTAAACATGAAAGAGAATCACTTAAAAAGAAATCACAAAACATTATTTTGAGAAAAAAACTGGAAGAAACAGCAGCTCTGTCTTCCATCAAAATTGTCAGTTTGAAGAAAAAGAGAAAGAAAATACTTCAGTGCTGCAATAATGACTTTAAAAATTATTTCTTTGAACTGTGAGTACTGCCTTCCTCAAATACTGACGTTTGGTTCCACACTGAGGAGAAAAAGAAAAGAAGATAAATAATGTCTGAATTCTTAACTAATGTATGTTAAACATTGATAAAGTAAATAAATACACAAAATTTTACCTATTTTCTGATGCTGGGCACATTTTAATTCTCTTCAGAAAAAGAGCACTTCTTTCTCTATTTCTTTACAGAAGATTGATATTCAATAAAAATGTAGATCGAAAGGATAAAGATTTATGTAAAATTTAGACAAAGCAATCAATTAAGGGCAGGAAGAGAAGTATAGGGACTGGAAAATTGATGAGAAGAATTGGTAAGATCTATACTTTATATACAGTGCAATGATGTATAAAAGCAATAACTGAGAGTAAGAATATTAAGTGTAAACACCAGAAAATCATGAAAAAGAATCTATGAAAAGAATATTGGTTATTTTTTTCCCCACTGTGGTTTCTTTCTAGCTTGAATTCTGGGTGCTGAAGCAGATTTTGTGCAGAGAATGTTTTCTAAATAATATGATTTTTGTATGCATTCATGTGCATGATGTGTTAATATTTGTTGTCGTGAAAAGAAAAAGAGAACTTTTTTTTTTTTTCCATCCATCACATCTACTGTGACATCGTTGTGTTTCATTACATAGGAAGAAGGGACTTCTCAGAGTAAGGGAAAGCATCTGAAACCTGTCTTCTGTGGTATAGCTATGTCTGACTGCTTTACACATTTTTATGAGAGATAATTTTAACACAACTTTTTCCCCTCCTCCTTTGAGATCTTAACCATTGGTAAAAAGTTGTCAGCGATCATTTAGAGTTCATTTCCAGTTCATTTCATTTTGTCCTATTCAAGGAAGAGCTTTTAATCAAAAATTATATCAACGATCCTATCGCAGGTGCTGTCAACAAACCTTATGAGCTTGTAACGTCCTGGAGACTGCTCTGAATAGTGCTGGGTTCTGAAAAAGCAATTCTGGTGACATGCAGCCTGGCCAGGCTCCCCACAAAACAAGTTGGAGTGATTCTGCTGACTCAAGGACCTAGAGCATTGTTGGAGATGATAAGCTGAATTTGCAAAAGTTCTCTGCTTTGGCTGCTTTTAGGGAAGCAAATGCAAATGCCTCTGTTAACATCTGCGTAACTAGGCTAATGGTCCCTGGGTTGAGAAATATAACCCAGTAGAACGTGGTTCACATCAAAACCAGGAGAAATCTCATGGAAGAAGTGTTACCAACTGCGCTATGTGATGGCTAACAAGCAAAGATAGAGGCCAAAACGAGATAATTTATCTGAAATCATGAAGTAATCCTTAAAAATATCTAAAGCTTTAAAAATCAGACATAAAATACATCCTGCCTGAAATTCACGGGCCTTGAAATGACATCAAGAAAAAAGAGAAGGTTAAAACCAAAATGAAAATCCAAACTCATCTCATTAAAAACACAAATAAAGAACACAGAAATCAAAACCAGCAGTGAGATTTGCATACAAATTTGAACTCCAAACTTTTCGTTATTTTTTTCATTTGGCTAACAGGCAACTAGACAGAGGGCAGCATTCTGAGCAGCTGCAGGTTGGGAAAATAGCTATGGCGTACTTCTAATAAAATCTGTCTCCCTGGGAAGTTATCAAAAAGTGACATCAAGCAGAATGTCAGCTCTAGTAGAAAGAGGTCTAGCTAAACAGAGAGAATACTAGCTTTAAGCCACCACTGCTGTTCTTTGATTATCAAGAAATGTCATACAAAATTTGAAGCAATTTTGAGTAGACCTTCATTTCTGCAGGTCAAACGCCGTATCTTTAGCTACCTGACAAACCAGAACTGTATTTCTCACAAACATTGAAAGAAGAACCTTATCACTACTGTGTGCATCTCATTGTTGTCATTCGAATGAATTTAATATCACTTTATCAGCGATTGATTTCATACGCAATATTTAAATTCTTGTGATAATGCATTAAGATTTTTGCTGCTGCAGATCTGCCGTTTCCCTTTCTGCCTTAATAAACCACAAGCCCAGCTCCCTGCCCTCCAGCTCTTTTGTATTCTGTCTCCCTTGGAAACAATGGGTGAATCTTTGCCTTCAAGTTTTACAAAATCAAGATATGAAATCCACAGGCAGTCTTAATTGATGATAATCTAAATGTAAGTTTTTATAGACAGGCACTTTTTGTTTTTCAAATAACATTAATATCATTCTGATTTGTGTGTCTAAAAAGTCCAAACCCACAAATTATCAAACTATATAATCTTCATAACTGGTACACTTTTCAGAGTGTTTCTGATTTACTCCAGATTAATCCCTTGCCATGTGAAAACTCAAAGGAACACAAATCTTTGGGTAATCTCATGAAACTACAAACGTTTGCCATTAGTCAAAAAAGCTGAAGAAGAAACTTTCTTTTCCACAATGAACTATTCCATGACGTTTTTATATTGTTAATGTGCCCGTAAAACCTTCAGCAAAGAAAAAACACTCCAGAGACATAGTGACATTTTGGATTATTTTCCTGATGAAAGCATTATTGTCCCCAAAATTCACTTTTGCTGCTTTCCTAGCAATCTGTCTCTTTACATCCTAATTTTATTTAGAAAACAAAACAGTTCACTATCATTGCAACATCATCAACAGCAGCATGGTTTTTTTCATTAAATCTCAAAGCAGATTGTCATTAAATGCTAGCCTGTTATGCCTTTCACAGATATTTGTAAAAACCTGTGTTTTTGCTGTCTAATGTAATTGCAGCATATTTTCCTTTTCCTACATGTGGGAAAGGACTTTATTTGGTTCAGCTTTTTTGTTTTATTAGGGTTTGATCCAGTTGAATTTGTACCACCTGAGGTCTGGTTTTGGTTTAGAATAATGATATACTTGCACACAAACCTGAGTGTTAGCTGACTGCCATACAAACCATACATCTATTACAGACCCAGCCTCAATCAGTAATTCTGTGACTGATCACTACATAGCTTTTTTGAGTTTGAAAATCAATCCAAGTTCTATATTGAAGATTTTGTACACTTTTGTTCAAAGACCATGACAGAAAATACATGTAACATTCCAGCAGCCCAGGAAGACAAAGCTAACAGAAGCTCTGGGCTAAAACTTGGCCATGAAGAGCTGAGTAGCATTAGAAGCAATAGTGCTTTTCTGGTGCTTGCTTTTATTCTAGGTTTGTTCAGCTTCAGAAGACAACAAATCTTTCTGGATTCCTTACAGCTGTCACAAGAAAAAACTATTGTGCATCTCCCAGCTCTTCCAGTGATTTATTTATTAGATTTGCCTGTTAGATTTAATTGTCTTTCATTCTTTACCAAAGTGCTGTGACTATAAACTCAGTCAAACATTTTCCCATTTGTAAGGGTAAACAGAGACACTACTCTTCTTCTTAGTAATAGGAGTCTAATTTAGCCAAAGCTTTTAAAGAAAAGCTTAATCGAGATCCTGGTGAGAATAAAGAGGAATCAGATCCACAAAAGCACCTAAATGGATTTTGGTTACTTTAAAACTTTGGTTTAAAAAATCCCATCTCAGTAGCTACCAAACTTTGGAGACTTGAAAATACCTTTGGGGCCATAAGTTTTACCTTACAGTTCTCAGATACTTCATATTTTATCTTTTTGCCTGTTGTGAAGAAAGAAATTCTGCTCCAGGCTGAACTATCTCTCATGTCAGCCTGATCCATATTTAGAAATCTTCACAGATTAGGAGAACACATTCTTCTCAGGGCATGCCTGTATATACCTAGGTAAGCAAACTCCTCACAAAGTATAGGCTAGGATGCTTTATAGAATCATAGACTCATAGAATCGTTACGGTTGGAAGAGACCTCAAAGATCGTCAAGTCCAACCATATACCCAATGCCATCATGCCCGCTAAACCCACTAAACCATGTCTCAAAGCACCACATCTAAATGTTTTTTGAACATCTCCAGGGATGGTGACTCCACCACCTCCCTGGGTAGCCCGTTCCAATGCTTAACGACTCTTACTATGAAGAAGTCCTTCCTAATATCCAACCTGAACCTCCCCTGGCACAGCTTGAGACTGTTTCCTCTTGTCCTATCACTAGTTAGTGGGGAGAAGAGACCGGCCCCCACCTCACTACAATATTGCTACAACTTTGGAAGTAAGTGGTATGTATTAGGTCCTCATCAAGGCCTCTTGACTGAATGCTCTTACATGTAAATTTATGGAGAGAAAAGTAAGAGACAGCAACATCACTAGCTCTGAAAGGAGCGACTTTAATTTTTGAAAGATGTTGCCAGTAGAAGTTGGAAGGAAGTGCCTCCCTATGTACAAAACAAGGGTAGATCACTATTTCTTTCAGGCCAACAGTAGGTACCAGTGTGATGATAAAGCTGGTTCTTTTGTATTCCTTTTTAAAGCACCTATCTTTTTATATATTTATTTATTTATTTATTTATTTATTTATTTATTTATATATATAATGTAAATAGATGAAGTGCCAAATCAGGGTTTTGGATTTAAAAACCAGGAAATTATTTAGGTCCAATATCTTTTGACAAAATATGTGCTACTCCCTTAAGCCCTTCTCAGTCAATCTCCAGAGATCGTTAGGTGGTTCTACTCCTACATCTGTAAATTTGAGGTTAAGGATGTGTTTCTTTATGGGGTGTATTCTTTCTATAATTACACTTGTATTTTCAGAGCCTTAAACAAACAATTTCAGAACAAAATCTTACCATGTTTCTGTATGTGCTTATATTTGAGTTCCAGGGACTTGTACTTCAAAAAATAAACACATGCATGAGCTGTTCCAAATTTAGGCCTCTATTGCTTCACATTAATATATATTAATACTATTAAATTATCTTTCTATAGGAATACAGACAAAAACTTTCATATCACTCCTGATAGCTTGTGGAGAAACTAGGAAATTAATATCGAATGTATGTACATTTTTTTAGCAATTGTCTCGCAAAAATTCAGCATTATTGGCATTAGTCAAGAGAAAATGGATTCCTGAGGGAAAGAAAAAAACCAAAGATAACTGGAGTGGAAGACTAGGTTTAATGAGTACTTTACTTCAGCTGCTTCAAACTTGCAGGCAATTACAAATATTTACAACTCCTAATTTTGGAAATGATGTATTAAACTAAAACCACTGAGAACAGTTCTGGGTCCCAGTTCTAGTTGCTTTGCATAGCTTCAAAACAGCTGCTAGAAAGTTGCCCTAAAGACTTATTCTAGGTTTTCTCAGAAGTGTACACAATTATCCCACACAGACCTTTAATTCATGAGACAGTGGCAGCTCTAATGTTTTTCACCTGATAGGAATTTCAACAGAAAATTTTACAGTAGATGTGTGTGTGTGTGTCTTTGCATGTATGTAGCACAGAGAAGGCTTAAAGGAAAAATATTGCACCAAACAACAGGATAGGGTGATGATTATAGAGACAATAATAACAAGACTAGAATATTTACTTGTAATATGTTGGAAAACAGAAAATTACATCACTATTACTTTTCTGTTTTCTCCTATGCACCTCTTTTGGGCTTAGCCTGAATTGTCACATGTCCATCCTTGACTCCTTTGCCATAGCCAGAAAATTCCTGATTGAAGGCTGCTGTGCAGGTACACAAATGCAAGAACTTTGTAATGCATTTACTAAACCTGATTTTCAAGACAGGAAAGTGCAGTTGTTCACATTCATCTTAAGAAGGAGGGCTGAAGCATACAATTAATATAATAAACTCACACCACTCACGTCATGGACAAAACGACAGGTCAGCTGTGAAGCTGAGGTCTTCCAACTTTCTCTTCCATGCTGTTTTTTGTGCTCATCCTGAGTTGCCTCATGCCCCCTTCTCTAACTTTGGCTATCACCAGAACACCACCACCCCTTCCCTTCCCCACTAAATACAGCTATGTAAGATGATGATGGATTTGATGATAGCATGTGCACTCTCTGTGCTTAACAGGTGGCAAATAAGGCTCAAAGACTTATAAAAGTGGGTGGACCGGGATGAAGCTTACTGTCCCCAAGGTAAGAGCTACCCCAGTATGAGAAGAGGAGAGGAAACACTAAACATAGCAAAGGACGTAGGGCACAATGTATAAAACCCAAACAACTTTTGGCAGCCTAATGGCCAAATCAACTCTTGACGTAAACTGGCTGTAATCTTCCACCGACATGGGTATCTCACCTCCCCAAAGAGTGTCCCAGCCACTAGACTGCAGCTGCTCTGAAGACAAGGCAAAAGAGAGGATTTGTCTGTGAAGAGAAATTGTGCTTGTTATTTTATGTGACATATTTTCTCTCAATTATATCACCCTAAGTGCTTCTGAAGTGGAGGATGATAAGAACAAATGTACATTTTTATTCTTAAATCTCCCCAAACAAATAGGTCAAAGGTTTGAAGGTGTTCCTACACAACTGAGAGCTGGAGTTCTCTACACTTGATCTTCTAAGTCACATATCTTGGACAGTTTTCTTTAGGCCCTCTGTAAATTGCTGTCATTCTTCCAGAGTCAACAGAATGGTGATAGTCTGTAATACTGGGAAACCTGGCCCTATATTTCTGCTGCCGCAATTATTGTCATGCCTTTAAGTAGCTATGCTTCCCTAAGAACATTTTATCTTTCGATATTTTAAATGTCAAGTATATCCGTAGTATATAGTTATCAAAACCCAGTAAATTTAGGAGAAAATGTTTGCTTTACAGAACAGACTAAGATGAATTACAGACTTACGCAACACGTTTTACCTTAGAAGAGTTTATACAACGGTGCCTTCACCCAGCTTATTGTACAGTCTTTACATATTACCGTTCTTCTCACCTCTGTAATCCTTATGATAAAAGCTATGAGACCACATGGTCCACAAAACCGTGATCAATAAAAAACATGGTAATTTCAAAACTTCAATTCACTCCAGCTCAGTTTTCTTAAAAGTCTTTCTTTCCTTCCTTAGACAATCAGAGCTATGAGATTTAGATAACTGCAATAAAGTAACTGAGAAAGAGCAATACATTGATTAATGTAAATCCCTGTACTTTGCTTGGCTAATAATGGCTGCCTGCAAACCAGAGTATGGGAATGTGCATACTATACTAAATAACTAAGATAGAACTGTGCTATCATTATGCAAATATAAGTGCAAGAAAATGAGTGACTAAGAAATAAGTATACATACTGAGCTGTACGGGTGAATCAGATGGAAAGGTAACAGCATTCCTGAATTCTGACTGGCTGAAACATTTCCAACTTTGAAGTAATAGTGCTGGGATAGTTAAAACATGAAGAAATATAAAATAGGGAGAGGAGGAACAGAGCCTGGAACAGTTTTCAGCGTCTTTCCTAGAAGATATTTTTCTGCCAATATTCCTATTGCAAAATGAAGATAATATTTGTTCACCTTATAAAGATGTCTGAGCTCTTAAACCAGTAATGAGCTCCGAGACCCTTAAATGAAAGAGATAAGCTGGAAGTCTTAGGTGCTATAGCAACAATCATTAGTATTAGAAATATGCTAAAAAATACAATTATTTTATTCATGCTTCTATTTAAGTTTTTATCTGAGGGAAATCATGTTTTCGTGACACTTGGAAATTATATTGAATTTTGGCTATTGTTTGAACTTAGGTATATTTATTCTAGATATAATTATTATGGAATAGGTCAAAGTGTATCATAGAAAGGAGACTTTTCTTATTCTTTATCCCATTTAGAGCTCATTAAATGGGATGTTAAAGTAAACATTCTCTATGCATTCTAGATATTCTAATTGTAAAGGGTACCCTGCTCATCTGAGATCAAATTGTGTGGTAACTCTTGCCAAGATGATATCAAACCTGTTATACATGATATAGTGATGGGATCTAGGAAATAGATAATTGCGTCGACTTCTGTATGAGATTTTTCCTGACTTTCACACAAAATTGTCATAGGATAAGCCTGCTGCCTGAGAATACATCAACAATATTGATCATTAATTAGACTATATGATTCAGCATGAGGTTGTCTGGCAGGACTTCAAGGAAGCTCTGTCTCCAGGAGATTTTTTCCTTGATCTATTTGCTTGTTTCAGCAGCAGAATGAGTAACCAAACTGATACCATCTCCTTAGACATGTTAGCAAACAATAAAAGAAACTGTTCAAGAAAATTGTGGAGAAGCACTATGTTTTCTACTGTTTATGTAACTGTTTACATCCTGTATTTTAAGTCAGACTTCCTTTGCTTTTCTTTTTTCACTTTTCCAAATTGCAATCATGGTTTCACTGCCAGGAGCTATAAAATATGACAATTAATTTTTCTTTGGTAGAATTGTTGTCCTATGCCGCACTCTACCAGGACGTTCTCATGCTTTATGCCTGCACAGTCCCAGCTTTCAAGCTCTTTGCTGTAAAAGGTTTCCCACTTCTGAAGATAGAGCATTGTCTGAGCTCAAGGAGGAGGGGAAGGAAAGGGGTGGAAATCAGGAGAACCAAAGGTATGTCTCCATGGCATAGCATCCACGAAATGCCATCCATCGGATTACATTGCTGTTGTTTGTCAGTCATGTCTACAGCAGGTCAAAACTGCCAAGTACGCATTTTGATGTCAACATGGCATTTTACTTTCCTGTTGCCTGATACTTTCCAAGAGAGAATGAGAGACCCAAACAAGGCATTACCATAAGCAGCACTCACAGCTATGAGTTGTTGGTGTAGTGCGGTACCAAGAATACTCTGAAAAGCAGCAACAGAACCTGGAGAGACACTTACCAGTGACTCTTCCCCCAAGGACCCTAGTATAAAATTGACATGGTGATGACCAGTCTTTAAACAGTTGTCTTTTTGAGCTAAAGAATTAACAGTTAGAAATTATAAGGGAATTTAGACTCCAAGGTTGTTTTGTTTTTTTTTTTTCCCCACTGTCTGTGAAATGAAAAGACATAGCCATATTGAGTAATGATGAGAGAAATAATCACTAATTTCAAAAAGGAAATGTGTGAGGACATCAGGTGAAAATGAGAATGGGAGCAGATTGTAAGGAAAAAGTTAGAGGAGACAGACGTTGAACATGAGAAGTTTAATTCCTCATCACAAGTCTGTCTCATCTACACTGCTATTCAGAGTAAACTACATAAAATAGGGACCATGTGAAATAGGGTACTTTATAAGTTAGCTTCCCATTCTGGACCTTTGCAATAGCCAACAATGAAATTATAATATTAAGAGACTCAAAAAAAAAATCTTACACTGAAACAAGTCTCCACAACGTTTATTTTTCTTAGCTACACTCAGAGTAAGATTATATAAAAAATATACCTGCAAGCATTGAAAGACATTGATATTTTAATCTGCATTCCATACAGTCAGAAACAGTATCAGCTGCAGAAATCTTTAATGATGCAATTGTGACATGATGAAGTAAGTCAGTTGAATTTTTAAATGTTAATTATTAAACAATATAACAATATGATGCTTCAATTCTACAAGTTTTTTAAAGGTTTAGTTTTTTAAAGAAATTTCTACCACCATCTTACCATGAGTATTTTTATAAATACATATCTGTAAGTAAGGAAATGATAAATAAATGAATAAACAAAGTATGCTAAATTGTCAGAAACAGAGTCCAGGTCTAAAAAATTTCTCTTTCAAAGTTTTGCTTGTTTTCTTACTTGTTTTTTTTAAGTTCAATTTTGACCTAGTTCCCTCCTACCCAATTTCTGATTTGGAAAGCATGGAGGAAGACTGTAAGCAGACGTTGTGTTTTAGGTAAAAACACAATACATCTTTCACATATATTTGTCACTTCATCCTTTGAAACAGGTTTCAGTGCATGTTGAATAATGTTAGGGCAGTGAACCACGAATGGCTTTCCTGCAATGGAGAGAGTTTTTCCTAACAGTACATTAGATTCATTTTGACACAAAAGAAGAAAAAGCGATTTTATTGCATTTCATTCTCAGATACTTCATGGTGGTACAGAAATATTTGGGAGAGGGTGGTCACAGGCATAATTCCTTTTTTTGATGATAAGATGAAGTAATAACTACAGTAATTCAATAAATAATGCTATACATTACTGTGACCTACATCTCAGTTAACAGCGACACATAGCATTATTTAGACAAAGAGGCTGAAGATTAGGGAACTGTACATGGTCCTCACGTTGAGCTACAGAAAAGGGAAAAGTAAATAGCAGAGAAATAGCTAGCAGGAGAAAAAGCAGAGGAATTCCTTTTAGGACACTGAGTTGGGATAATGGCTCAGGAAACGTGAGCATAACCTTCTTTGACACAGCATTGCTGTAAACAACTTTGAAGCTAGAAACATTAGGTTTCTGACAGTAAGATAACTGGAGAGTTTCTGTGCCATATTTTTTAGAGCTGCAAGTCAGAGAGCAGAAGCCTTCAAGTAAGTGTTGATTGAGTGAAAGGGATGTTTTATATTAGCACTTTTGTGAAATGAAAGTTTGCCCCACAGGGCAAAATGTAATCAGCATCTCTCACATCCAGGACCACTCTTTCTTTGCCTAGCACTATCCATCATGTTTGCTATTGATCATTCTTTCAGAGAAGGAATAGCAATAGCAATAGCAATGCAACATCCTACCTTACAACATCTAGGAGATAAACTGATGGCTTGATGGAATTAAAGCAGGATTTAGGCCAAGATGCTAGTAGATACTCACTGGTTTGACAGAGCATTCCCTTTGTTCCTGAAAAAAATAGATGTAAATTTTTACTACTCTGAGTAGGTAGTATATTTAACATAGAACAGAATTCAGACTATCTAACATTAAACACCCAACAAGCCAGTGCCATCTTTCTAGAGGATGATTCAGAGGACTTAAGTTAGAAAATTCTCCTCTTAGGTTTCACATACCCCTAACTCATGATATTCATTCCAAGAAACAGTAGAAAGTTTATGCAACAGGTAAGCAGATATTAAGTGGTCAAGGTATCCGGATCCAAAAGAATGTATTTCCATTGACATAGCATCCATGGAAAAAGAAAGAGATCAGGTTAAGTGATATTTAACAAATATTGCTTCAATAATTGCACAGACTCAGAAAATTCCCAAAGGTTTAAACCATACTTAAAGATTGTAGGATGGCTGAAAATGTTCATTAATTACTCACAGCTTGGCTTTAGGACATCTGTTTATAATCAGAGAAAGTAATGAGAATGTATCTATTTTTTCATACTTTACAATGCCTGTACAAAACATAAACATCCAGAATATCAAGAAGAAGTAAATGTACACGAATTCAAATGCACCTTTTCCTCACTGGTATCTATGCATCACTTTTGTTGTATCCCCCTTAATGGTAGTCCATGTTGTTAGATGACAACTTTCTCAAAGACCTCAATCTTTGATCGATTTCTCATTTTGCCAGTAGCTAGAGAAAGTGCTTTTCCTTGGTTTTCCACCAGTTGCAGACAGCGTCAAAAGAAATACTGACCTAAATGAGTGTTGGTGGTCACCGCTGTCTTTATGTTGCAAGTAGGATGATGTCAACTGGTATGTAAAAGAGAGAAGGTCAACAGACAATTCTTCCCGTAGTTGGACAGTGAGAAAGGGGTTGCCTTTCTTGACAGCAGTTTACATATATAGACGCATAAGAAGGGTCTTATGCCTATAAAATTTGGCTATAATATTTCCTCTATCATGAGGTGGTTGTCTTCTTTCGCCTGATGTTTTTTACTCTACCCCATACTGCCATGAGGGATGCAATTATCTGCAGTAATAATATTCAGTAAATAGCTTTCAATAGCAAATGTGTTGGATAAAATTCAATTTCTTGAAGAAACTGCAACTGCAAGGAGGTACCCGTTACAATTTAGCAACGTGTATATAGCAGTTTATCAGCACATCTACAAACAATGGGTGCAGCTCTTCATTGCATGCTTCCTAATTACAACTGTAGAAGATTAATTACACATCTCGGTATATATTACTCAAATGTCCCTTTTTAAGAAAGACTAAGAAACACAACACCTCATTTTCAGACTAGTCATGTTCATAAATAGGATGTTCCCCTGTATTTCTAGTTTGAACACCTGTCCAACAGGTATTGTCAGAGGATACTTAACATTCACCAACTTCAGGAATTACTTTGAAAACTACTTTCTTTTGAAATGCTGCTGGAAGTATCAATAATGCTAGTACAGCTTTACATAACAAATTGTTGGTGGCAGTACTTACAGATTTCAAACATTTATTTATTTGCTAGATTTGCAGACAAGTTTTGTTTAACCAGAGGTCAAAAAGCTGAGGCCAGTTCAGGAAGTCCCTTATATGCTCAGAGTGAATAGGGTTAGGATGGTGTATTTCTATATCTGGATAATTAAGTCTATTAAAAAAATTAAAATCAATAGTGATAGGCAAAAAAACAGATCCTGGAATTTCTTTTCATGGTTTAGGATGTACAGAAGTGCAGAAAAAAAGCAGTTTGATTACTGAGTTATTGAATATAGCGAGAAAATGTCTTGCTACATATTGGATCTTTTTCCCATTTACACTACTGGAATGAAATTCACATAGAGAAGCATGTCCTCAAAATGACGTGTTCACAGAGGGCCTGGAAAATGGAGAAATACTGTGATAATACACAATAAATCTTATGGTTTGGAGGTTTCTATAGGATACAATAGAAACATTTCTAAAAGAGCAATTCCTATGGTGTTTAGTCATTCTTCAGTTGCTAGTCATCACATCATGTTCCTGGGAAAACTCAAGAGAATTTTTAGGAACTCAAGTAATAACGAAGCTCTTCACTAAAGATAGATAATGCAAGTTTGCTTCGTATCTCTCTGTTGGCATCTTAAGATCTCAAGGGGAAAAATACTTGTATGTAGTATTTGCAGGAGGCAATACACAATAGTACAATCTTTGATCCTTTCTTCTTTGATGAAAAGGAACAAAAAGATAAGATTTTCTAAAAATGGTACTTCTCAATCAAAGAGATATTTATTGCACGCTAGAAAACAAAATAGACTCTACACTTTACTGCATTTTTAAAGCCATTGAAATAAAGGTAGCAGGGTATAAACTGTTCCCATTTGTTTATGCCAATAAAAAAGGTGAAAATCCTAGGAGAATTAACTGCAGAATCTCATTCATTTTTAAGAGACTGTATGAAAGCAATATGTCATCATTTTTGTACTGAGACATCTATTTCATACTGCACAAAGTGAATTGTCATAAATGGGAATCCATATGTGAATTCATACCCTCCTGACACTGAACAAGGTCTAATTTTTGTATCTCCTAACCTCCTGTTGTTCAGTGAGTTTTAGAACCCTGGAATTCAGATTGTTCAGCTTACTGGGCCTAACCAAAATCAATTTTATATTTCTATATAATCATAACAGAGACAAGCATGACTTAACTGAACAAATAACCTGGAATAGACCTGGCATAACACATTTGAGAAAGGTCAGGGTTATAAATGAAATTGATTTGATCATTTTAATAGTTTCAAGGGAGTGAAGCAGTCTTGACAATTAGTACAATTTAAAAAATCTTTTTAAGAAACAATAAACTGATGCTTACCAGGGGAGGTTAAATCAAATAGTGAGTTGACAAATACTACAAATATTGGCCTTATGCAGTTTACAAGGTGTTTCCGGAATATGCAGACTTCCTCTGAATATCTGCTAAAAGAAACTCCCATTATTCTATTTCTCTCAGGAATGATCATTTTAACAGTGAAACCTTGCCATCAGTTTAATCATATTTAATTCATGTAGCAGAGACAGTGGAATACAGCAATGCCTCCTGCTTCCTGCCTTGAATATGTTATCCCTCTTCATTGGGATATTCAGAAGAGAGGTCGTTCACAGGGCAGAGAGGGAAGAATTAAGTTCTGGCTTAAGAACCAGGTTTCAAGCATCTCATGTGTTCACGCCAAAAGTAAGTGAGGAATATCAATATGTCTCTTATGTTCTTGGGAGTTAAAAGAGAATTATATTACAAAAGCCTAATGTAAATCAGGCTTCATACACATTTCTGTAATGGAGAAATACTAGATTACTGCAGCCGAAGACATGTTCCACAAACGAATGTAGCATACGAAGCACGAATCAATTTTCCATCTCCTCTTAAATCCTAGAAGCTCGAGAGCATTTCAGAAATCAATCTAGGATCAGCTCCTTCTCTCTGGAGAGACTGATTTCCTATCAGGGGAACACTGAACTCTATTAGAAGGTGAAAAGGATATAATACTGTCGTTCTCCCTGATTTACAGTTTTACCATGAAATAAAGCAGATAACAGTGTAGGATTACTGGCACTTCCATATTGGTGTTTTTGGAATGGTCCCAGTGGAAGCTTGGCCAGTGGGGTGCCCAGGGTGCCCCGAGGCACCTGGCTCCAAGTGATGCCATCCCATTTGGCCTCAAAGCCCTGCGCAAGTGGCCCCTGCCCTGTTGTATTTAGCGGGACGTTACTTTTGGATTATTTATCAGCCACCAGGAGTATAAAACTGGAAGATGCTGTGCAGCACGCCGTATCTGCATCCTCACCATGTGACTGCAATAAACACCCCACAGGCTGCCCAAACCTGCAGAAAACCATGTTCAGGCAAGTTACAGTGTGTGTCAGGCTAGAAGCCATGCTTAGGAATTTAGAGGTCCTGCGCTCAGGAAAGTAGGTTTGCCAGCTCTGTCTCCCTGTAGATGATGATAACCTTGGTCTCAAAATACTGCCAAGCTGTCCCCTAGATATACCTTTGTTCTCAACCTGTTTCCCAGATTTTCTGGAGGATATGTTATCAATGATTCCTGAAAGATAAGGTTATGGTGTGATTTGCCTACAATGCAGTTGGAATCACTAGGGCATGTTAATATTTGTAGTCTGATCAGTCTGTAAGTCAAGTCATCGATTTCCTTTCAGCATATGTGTCTTCAATCCTTTTTAAGGATTATTCCATCTTAGGCTCTCTGCTGCTAAACATATGTAAAGGAATACATATGTTTCTTATTCTGCTTTTAGTGGTAGTCAGATTTTTTTCCCATCTTTTCTGTTAAAGGAAGACTCTTGCCCAATTTATCCAGGACATGTCTATCCATTAGATTAAATGAGAGGAAACAGATGAAGTGACCTCATTTCCCTTCACACGCACTTGAGGTTAAAACAGAAAAAACTACAATTGCAAAGCAGACATAAAAATGTAATGAATGACTCTAAAATCTGATGACAATTTTAAGTTTGGAGTTCAATTACCAAAAAAAGGATAAACGAAAAGAAAAACTCCTCAGAAATGGCAATACAAGCCACAAACATTTCTAATTATCACCAAATCAACCCAAAAAATATTTTTTTTTGCATCAGAACCCAAAAACATTTTAAAATCTCTGACTTTCTGAGATTTCTAAGAAGCTGCATGATAGAAATTATGCTGAGGCTGAGCAGTTCAGATAATCTGCATTATAGCATTTGCATCTAAAAACCACAATAATTTTAGGTTATATAAACTGAAGTTTTTTAGTTTTTATATTACACAGAGAGAATATATGGAAAAAAAAACCACAGAGAAGATGTTAAAAAAACTAGCATTGGTACATTTGAACAGCACTATATTTTCACAGAGTACTTTATATCTCATTTTAAAGACACCTGCTACCATATATACGAGATCAAATTACCCTCCACATAATAAAGGTGTGATTTTCATCATGAAGAGAGAGAACTAGAAGGAATTTTTTAATGCTGAGAGGAAGTAAGGTCAAATGTTCAGATTTTTTTTATATAACTATGGATAATTCAATGAATTCAAGTAAAAAAGTATTTCATAGCTGCAGAGTAAGCTGAAAAAGAGTCAGTATAAGACAAATCAGAGTATTTCATAGTTTATATAGAATACTTCCCAAAAGAACTACAGTTCCATCTGATAGGGTTTTTTTCCCAGGTTATATATTGATGAATAGCATGAGAAATTTTCCCCTTAGTTTTTGCTACTGTCAATTTGACAGCTTTAAGTGCATTAGCAGCCAAAAATAAAAACTTGACTGAATCTCCAACTGGATCTTGACGATACCAGACTTGCATAGGAGGTCATAATTCTGCAATGTTTCACGTAAAAATCAACAGAAATAACTAATTATCACTATTGTCTGGGACTCAGACTGAAAAGGTTTTCTGGGTTTGCCCATCACATGTAATCAGCTCTGAAATATCATTGAAGTATTTAATAGCATATTATTTTAATGACAAAAAAGTGGTCCTGTAACAAAAAAGAGCAATTCTGGGAAAAAGATTTTTGATCACACCGTAAGCACTGACACAAGACATTAATGTATCGAGAAAAATGTTATGGCTACTTACACATGGAAATTTTCAAGTGTTGTAATGCCACAATAAGGACTAAATTGAGTCCAAAGAAAGTTAGAAGAAAGAAAATTCTCTACAGTGATTTTGCATTGGCCTTGAATCTAGAACCAAAATACTTCTTTTCTCTTTCCTTGAACTTTGAGGAAATCACACATGATGATTTAGGATTGCAGCTCTCTTGAAGTGCCTCTCCGGATTACCATTTAAAAAAAAACAAGTTTGGCTTAACCACCTATATTTTTTTAAAAGTTAGCAATGTTTTCCTTACACTGCAGTTCTTTGTGTTTTCTTGGTCATGTTCCAAACCCTGATAGGCCATAGCTTTTTTCGATATACCAACTGGATTCAAGTTATTAAGTTTTACAAGATATAGACTTGGCAACTCTTTACTCACTGTGAATGAAAACATAAAAAACTAAGTAAGTTTCTTCAATGATCATTTGCACATTCTGTACACATATTAGTAAAGGTAAAGTCTGACTAATAAGTTATTATTTCCACAAGGAATAAGTTTATGAACTTAAAATCAATTCAAAACTTTAACTACTCAGTGCTGAGTAAAAAATCTATTAGGTGGCTAGTTTGCTAGTATTGATTTGGGCTTGAGATATATTCTTACTCACTCTACTACTCCTCTACTATGTGTGATTTATGGTAATGTCTGCTTTCTGCATCTACGATTCCCATTCTATTTCCCAAATTCCCACTAGTTTCTAAGGTTAAAATAACCTTTTAATGATGAATTGAGACTATTATTTATATCTTTCTGGAGGAGAATTTACTGCTGTTGTGTCAATCTGTAAGCAAGACATAAAGTATGCCTGCTTTAAAAAAAGTTGCTAAATACACAGAAAGGGAAGCTTACAGCTGGAAATCAAAGCAGGACCAATAATACATGGGAATCCTGTTGCAGGAAACACTTACCTATGTGGCCCAGGTATGTGGGGACTGTACTCCACTTGAACCTCTGTGAGACTTACCCATGAGTTTAAGTATCTGGAATGATAAGGCTTCCTTAAAAGGGAGCCTAAACAGCTAACAAAAGCACACTACTTAGAATCCATCAAAAGATGTCTAGGATTATAAAATTCATAGTTCTCATAGAGACAAGAACCAAAAAAGAAAATAGTTTCATAGCACATAATAATCTTTCCATCATCCTATCTCCTATTAATATTCTGCAGATGTTAAACACCTCTCTTTTACTGTCTCACAGGTTTCATAGGCCCTGTCTGTATAACTAAATAAAACAGGGTCAGGTTTGAGACGGTACCACAATTATGACCTGTAATTGTATCATGGTTATAGTCTGTAATGACTGGGTGCTCGGTGGTTGGCATGGTCCTTCATACAGCTCTGGCCAATGCCACATGGCATTCTGCCACGCGGTGCCCAAACAGAGTTTTTGGCACAAATAGCACGTGACAAGGACCATGCCACACAAGCAGTTTTGATGTTACCCACTTCTTTTGGGGGAGAAGAGAGTACAGGCGTGGGAATGTGAGCTAGGCTATGTCATTTTGATCTCAGAGCCAGTGAACATTTCTTGACATCCTTTATTTACCACTATACTTTTAGCCCCAGGGACAAACAAATTATCTCTATCTTTACAAAGAAGAGATCTGTTGGCTCCTCAAATGCTAATAAAGCCTTTCTTTCAAGTTTCTAATTGATTAGTGAAAATGTAACCATCTATGGTTTCATGGATGTTTCGCAGCTGGCATAAGAAGTTCCAGCTTCAATGCCATGTCCTACTACTTTTAATACAACTGTTAGTAACTACATGTTACAAATCCATAAACTGAAAATAAAATGTGATCAAGGTTACAACAATGCTATCACTTAAAGATAATCTGGGGAAAAAAATGAGTTTTTTGTGAGGATTTTTATAAAGCTGTAGAACTTGGGGAAGATACATGGATCAGGCTGCACTTCTCAAACATGTAAAGTGAACGTATTACTGTAGAAGGAGGAGGAGTGCTGGATGAAAAGGATAATGTTTGAAGAAATACAAGTGTGAAAATTAATTTGGATTTTGAATTGAGCTGTGACACTGGTATCAAAAAGGAAGGATATGTATTTGTATCAATGATGCTTTAGAAAGTTACGTAATAATCTAATTTATTCCGTTGTGATAAATTCTTGTTTGCAAAAAAGCAGACTAATTCCTCATTGAAAGGGAAGATGATATGAATAATTACCACATTTGGCCGGAAAAGGGGAATTCCATTTCATGAAAAATTTAATTAAAAATTAAATTCTAATTGATTAAAAATTATTTCATTTAAAATTGTAAGTTTAGAAAACAAGGTCTTTTCTGGGGAGTGGGGGGAACAGAAACTGTCCAGAGAAAAGCCCATCCTGAGAGTATATCTTGTGGCCTGGTGCTTATGGCTGTCATCTACTTTGCGGACGGCTGAGGTCCAGCCCCTGTTATGTAGGTAACCTGCAGAACATTTCAATGAAGAAGCATATGTTGAACAACTCCCAGAGAGCACCAACTCTTTTAGTTGTTGTTCCCACATACAGATCAATTCTCCTGCTGTTGTCTAAGAAGCAAAATGTCAATTGCCGTTGGGCAAGATAGAGTTGATGGTACTTTACACTTGTGGAATGAAGACACAGAAGATAAAATCATTAAGGCAACTCTTTGCTATAGTCAGCCCTATACTGTTGTTGGAGGGACAGAATTCACGCCTCTCGTGTTTCTAGTCACTTAAAACCACATTGGAATAATATGTATTTGAATACTATGACAACATTTGTCAATGGAAAGACTGAGTGTTGTGGAGTTAGTTGAGTGTGAATCTCTGCGTTATTTCAAAGCATAGAAACACCATAATATGTAGGTCATCAGCCTTCTCCTCTTGAAAGGCCTCTGCAGCCTCGTGAAGTCCATTCTCCTGTGGTGAAAGGCAGCAAGCCTCCTGAGTCGCTATGAAATGGAAGGATTTCTCCAGAGCTCCCGGCGCAGGGAGGGTGCAAGGTGGTACAACATACCCCTGCCAGCGCTGCTCGACCCCATGCCAACTGCAGGCTGAGCTGGCGGCGGCAGTGCCAACTGTTTGCTGGGTCTGATGATCAATCCTCTTCTGAGATTCAGGGGCATTTCAAACACCTCACAAAACTTTTTCATGCAGTCTACAAACTCAGGCAAACAAATTACTGCTTATATCCCAAAGGGTGTAGAATTTCAGAGACAGTAGTCACAGGCCCCTTTTAGTTAACAGGTCTATACTATAGTACTACTCTTTTCTCTCACTTGGGTATAATTTACTATTATCATAATTTGTACAAGTTTAGATACAATATTTCTTAAATACCCTGGAGAACAAGCATCTCGGAACAGCATGATCAATGCTTACATTACATTATTGCAGCAGGAACACACTGTTACGGCACGCAGCCCGGTTGATGGATAGCTGCAGTCATTCAAGCACTTTCTATCATTCCTAATACATCCAGTTAAGCTCACACATTAGACTCCAGAAGGTCTTGCTGTCCACATTTCCATCCCTGTTCTAACACTATGTAATATATAATACTTACATTTCAATTTAAATAATTCTTAAATTTAATGAAATCATTGCATCACTCACCTTGTAACATATCATGACCTCACAAGAAAGAGGAGGGACTTTGTTCTAGTTACGAAGATAAATCTTTCATAGTCACTTTTGTGGTCGTGTGGTATGACGCTGCCATTGTTGTGTGGCCTATATCGTTGCTTTCTCCCACACCCAGTGTGTTTGTGTCCTCCTAGGCTTTGTTTAGTAAAATAAAAGAAGAGAAGCAATTGTAGTCAAATAAAAGGCTCTTCATCTCTATACCCATGTTAGTAGCCCTTGACTGTAACTGTTCTAATTTGAATTCTATTTTCCTGAACACTGGCAACCAGAATTATATGTTGTTTTCCAGATACGGTGTCCTCGAATGCCTCTCATTACTATTTCTTCTACTAACAGCAAAGTGCTTCTGAAACCTGCTGGTGGCTTCCTTCCCCTTCTTATTTTAGGCTAAATATGTCACAAGATTTAGGAGAAACATGATTAGTTTCTAATTAGACAAATTTGGATTTTGTATTGCTGCAGTTCTTTCCATTTGTATTACTTAAAGTCATTGGGTTGTTCAGTTCTGTTCCATGCCTATATGATATGCCAGTTCTGTTTTGTTCGGCTAATACTGTCTTTGTTTTGTCAGCACTTTTATAAGCATACCCTAGGTTTTGTGCCAAAATCATTAACGAACCCATAAAACAACATAGATCACAAGACCAGTACTAGAGGAAATCTATTAATAAGGGCTTTTCAATCCCATTTGATGTTATCATAAATCAGTAAAAATTAGTAAATAAAAAACTTTTAAAACCCATACATTTCACTGAAAACATTTATGAATTTAGTAGTTATGCACCTGATAAACTTAAAAAACTTCCAATTATTAGAATCAGTTTAAATTCATCTTTCAGACACTTTTACTAATTCAGCTATCAGTAAGTTTTTTTTTCAAATCCTTATCAGCAAAGATGATTTTGATGAGCATTAGAGGGTGAACTTGTACAAAAAAAAAATCAATCCAATCGTACCTTTTCTTTCATTACCTTAATTAGATCTGAGAAAATACATCCAGCATATTTCCATATTCTCCTACTTTCTTCCTAAAGTTCACGCGTTCTGCCACACAACGTTTGAAAACCGTTGGAAGAGGATTTAACCTAATGAATTCCAATATACTGTGTAATGTAAGGATGAAAAGGCTATTATCCTTCTGCTTTGATCATTTCACGGGCAATTTTCTTAGCATATTTACTTATGTTACTGTATATGTATTCATAATACTTACAGCTCTTTTATTTAAATATTATATTTTAGCTATTGCAAAACCTGATCATAAAGAATAGTATACTTGGGGTGAAATTTATGTTCTTCCTTTTGTACACTTCTGCTTTTACCTGCATTAATAATTTTTAGTTTCCTACCTCATTTATCTCTTCATCATTTGGTCATGTTCTCTAATTTTTTCTCCACTTTGGTCACTTTTCTTCAAATCCACGTGACTTGAGGAAGAAAAGTAGGACACTTGAATATTTTCCTTGAATGACAAGCACCAAGGAAGATACAATAACATGCACGTTGAGTAGTTCTCTTAATTTCCATATATTTTTAATCTTAAAAAAAATGTTGCTACAGAACTTTGTAACCAAATCTATAGTAGTTTAATTCTGTTTTGCTAACTGATGTCAAACCTAAAGACAAGTACGTAGTGAAGAAAAAATTTGTATTTTAGGTTATGTACTTCTACCTCCACACATGCATACGCTGCTGTACTAAAGGTTTTATTCCATATTTCTCACTGATGGAAGCTTTCCATGAGTAAGAACAGAGGCTGACAGGAGTTTTGTGAATATAACAGTTATACATCTTTCTTTACGTTTAGATTGAGATGCATTCACCTAACCTTATGCGGTTCATCAAGCCTCTTGATATCAGTGCCTTAAATTATGCTAAATGCATTCATTCTCTGGGATTGCATGGTATATGCTCATTGCTAGAAATGGAGCTGAGCTGATTTGTTGTACATTTCAAATACATTTGTATCTCTAGCAAGCCCTTAATTCTTTCTTACTCACTAAAAAAAATTTACTCTGGCCTGAAGTGTTACAGTGCTATGACCCATGAGTTAACAGATTATTCTCTTTTTAGAACTTGTCTTCTTTCTTAATGTCGTGTCTTTGGCCAGGTGGCTTTGATGTGTGTCAGAAGATTGCATTCCCTTATCATGTTCTTATGATCTTCTGCATTTGCATGCAACAACACTTACTTGCTTTTTAAATTCAATATAAATATATTATAAAAATAATTGTTAGTGAAAAGGTTAAGTCAATAACAGTCCTATATCTAAATGTTTAGGACAGAAAATATGGATTTTCTAGTTTAAGAAAGCAATACAAACACTATGATATTCCCATTCAGTAAAAAATACCTGTCATACCATTTTCTCCTGGGCATAAAGCTTTCCCTTTTGTGTTACAACTTTCCTAGGTTGAATAAGAAGTGCATTAACTAACAATTAGTGGAGTATTTTCATATTAAAACTCTGAGATTTTCTGGTTTGTTTTTGCTAAATGCACAAAAGCTTTCATAACGTATGATCATGCTGTACATATCTTATACAGCCTCCGAATCAATACACTGCGTTCGTTTGATATACTTAATAGCTTAGATGCTTACTGCATCAAGGCTTAATTAGAAACTAACCTTAAGAAGAATATTTCATTTAAAATTATTATAGGGTCAGTTTACTTTTGGTCAAATCAATGACATATACCCACTCAACAGTGCTTCAACAAATTGTGCTGTAAAACCCAAAATATTCAGCAAGAAAACACTCTCTTTTGAGTGGTAGCATCTACTTTTTACTGTCTGAAGATTAGTTAGGAGTGAAAAATTAGGCTTTCCTTTCCTTGTCTCTCCCACAGGGCATTGTCTAAAGAAAATAGTTAAATTTTCAGCAGCCAAATATATGTTTTCCTATGGGTGAAATGTTTTACTACAGGAAGTCAGGCCTCAAGAAATGGCAATTAAAGAGGACTTTGAGTTATACTGTGCATTAGTTTTAAAGCAAAATGAAGTCTCTTTAGGATCAGCTTCAAGAGAGTGATACCTGTAACAGCAAAAGGGTTTTTTTTTACATTGTAGTGACAGTAGTCTTTAGTCAGCCCTTTTCATGTGACCCTTACACCTTCCCCAATTTCCATGTTTAGTAACCAGCATACACAGAGATAGAGGCAAACGTAACTGGCTTAGCCAGGAGTGGATTTTTTTTCTTTACCATCCTGAATTTTTCTCTCTCTTTCAGAGTCTGAATACTTCATTTAAAAAAGTGAAACATATTTCTTGCTGTTTAATCGCAACATGCAAAATCTTGCTAGCTGTAATTATATTTTTTACTTTTGAATAATGTAGTACCTAGTGCTATGAAGAAAAATAAAGTTGTCTAGTATCACAGGTGGAACTGAGCTACACATAGTCACTTACATTAATTTATTATTTGTTTTCTAAAACAAATTTATTTCTAAAATTGTTTTTTCTGCAAAGAAAATATTAAAACATTTAGAATAGAAAGCATGAATGCTGTTGACTTTAGACACAAAAGAAGCTCTTCTTGCATGACTCAGATTAGTTTGCAAATAAATATGTAATACAATACAGACACAGGAAAAGTTCAAGTTTCTAGAAAAAACACATAGAAAAATGAATCTGACTTCCCTGTCCCCTGTGTGGACACAAAGGCAAACTACAATTCTAAGTTTTGAAGGACTTACCTTCATCTTACTGAAACGGTTGGGAAGACTGATGCATGAAGTTTGCGCTTCCATATACGCAAATAGGCGAACAAATGAAAGAATGGAAAGAAAATTCATAACTAAAATATGTATCTTCATTATGACTTTTGTGTCAGTGATGTATATGTTTATCTTTGTGTTTTTTTTCCTTGGAAAGTCTAGAGTGGTCTTGGATTAAAAAGGACTCTGAAAATGGAGTCTCCATAAAAATACGTTTTCAGCTTTACAGGCAACAGTGTCAGACTAAGATAAAGAACTACAGAGCAGTCACACTTATAGATTCCGGTTATATTTTTCAACCACATATATTTTAAAACTAATTTAAAATATGCAAGTCTTCCAATAGCCATTCAACTCACAAGGTTCTCTTTTCCCCTGAATCCATTAGAAGACTCTTATCCAACACATAGTTAAAAAAATATTTTCTATTTTCCCTCTGATGTAGGTTGGAATGCAGATTGATGCAAATTGCGAGAATTTCAGTGGCTTGAATTAATAAAAATGGAACATTTAATTAATTATCATTGAGGATCATGGTGATTTTCAGCTTTTGTCTCCCAGTTACCTTGAACCTGCTAAATTATATGTCTAGTCCTCATTCTCATTGAAGGGAGTCCTGTTTATGTTCTAAAAACACACCTGCATTTTCTCGTACATTTTAAGAATTTTTTTTTGCTTTTAACCCAAAATATGGACAAAAGTGCATCTGTGACAAACACAAATGAAGAAAAGAAGCAATAGCAGATTTACAGAGCTAATAAACAATAAAGGATTCCTATTAACCTTTCTAGGCTTCCACCTTAACTTGTGCTTCATTGTTTTTAAATGAACATAGAGATTTATTCTGATCATGGTGAACAAACTATCGCATTTTGACCCTAGAAACTTACAGTAAGTTTAAAGATTTAATGTTTTCCCTTAATACATCTATAACACTAAGCTGCTTTCATATTCAGTATTTTCTAAATTAGTGCTGCTTGTTACCTGTTACATGATATGTTTGAATAATGAGGTAAAGTCAAGTCAGTATTGTGAACCACAATGCAGTAAAAATAAAAGATTGACACTATGCATTTCAATGGAAGAGCATACAAGTGATATCTAATATTTTTTAAAAAAAAGTTCCAGATATTACTTGCTGGTGAGAGAAAATTGCATCTTAGGCTTCTTTGGGCTGGACAAAGTGCATCTTCTTGTAGAACTGATAAAATTACTGTGAGAACCTTTGTACCTTGAGAATATTTTGGAAAAAAACCCCTCTAAAATTAGATTAAAAAAATTAAATTTACATTAAAAAATAAAAAAAAAATTAAAAGCTAGAGATAAAGTGTTTAAAAAGAAAACAAAACTGTGTAACATTATTACCTCCACGGTTACACAGAGTATATCTAGAATTTTATAAGTGGATATTCCTGAGCTGCCTTGTACAGATAGAAAAAGGTTCCAAAACTCGATTCATCAGAAATTAACCAAGACAGTTAAAACATATACCAGTATGTGGTACATAGCTGAGCATAAAGGACATAGCATGAGTTAATGTACACTAAAATTACAATTTTGTTACACAGAAATATTTTTTAACTTAACTGTGCAGGAAAACAATTCTTTGCAGAATTTAAAAATTTTTTAAACTCAATATATTAAAATTTGATTCAGAGACTGCGAAGTTGGGGTTTTTTATAAGCAAGGCAAAAGCACAAGTAGAATAACTTTGTAGAGAGAAGCAAAAAGCTCAAAAAGCTTAAGTTCTCTAGAAAAAGAGAGAAGCTGAGAAAAAGATCAAAGGCAGAAAGTGATGAAGAGGAGTCAGAGGAACAGAGTTCACAATTACAATGCCTATTAAAAAGAAACAAAGTTGCTTAGCACTGGAAAAGAGAATACATACGGAAAAAAACCTTTTATGTTTTTGTTGTTGTTTTGTTTTGGCTGTTTTTGATAACCAAGTGCTATGTAACTTAAACTTTGAGATGCTTATATGGTAATTTCGGATAGATTTCTCTACTATCCAGAAGCTTATGCTGTTTCATGCAGCATTAAGAAAGGATTGTGATAATTGATTTTTCAGTTTGGCAGCAAAACCGGGGGAAAAGTACTTCAAAGTGAAAAAAAGAAAAAAGTAACTTTTCCTTACCAGAGAAAAATTGTTAAAAAATCAAATCATATTGTTATTGAACCTATTTTCTGTTCATCCTAAAGCTTAGCAGTTTGAGACACTTAAGAGAAAGCAAAACTAATGAAAGGTGATATTCATAAATCACAAGTAGTAACTTCTATTTCAAATCTCAGCAGTTAAAGTTGTCAACCAGGATGCAAGACAAATAAACAAAAAAAACAAAACACAAGAAGAAAACTGGTTCTAGCTCTCTCCAGGATAATTTTTCTACCTTCTAGTGGGTGCGTTTATCTCACAGCTACCGAGCAATACTTACTGAGACAATGGCATTATAAAAAGAGTTCTCCTCAACTGTATTTGTTAAGCATTAGATATATCTTTCACTAGAGGATATTTGTAGTTATGTAAATGTAGAGAAAACCGTAAGATTTTACCTAGCACGCCTATGCCAGGGTCGAATGAAATTGCTAGAAAAGTGAAAAGTCTGAAGGTCCAGAAAAAGTAAGCCATCATGTGATATAACCTTTCCTTCAACCTATACATGGTATCTCATAAGTTATATGAAGTGGCTGTATTTTTATTAAGAGAACAGAAACCCACACTATGCTTTTTTGGAAACAATTGTAATTTACTAGCACTAAAGTAGGTAAGCTTTTTATATGGTTGTTGATCAAGTTGTGTCATTCTCGTACTCGTGACTTTTCATTGCTAATTAGTGTAACCATAGAGAAGTGTATCAATTTTGACCACTTTGGAACCGTTCACTGTGCTGCAGCACAGCCAGGGTTATATTAGATAATTCATGTACCCCAAAAGAATTGATACAATGGTTTACAGGAGATCATAGCAACAGAATAATGGCAGCATAAATCAGTTTAATTAAGACAATGGGGTAAGTTGACTCTAACAAGTTTTATCCACTGTTCAAATTACTCCAGAAAGAAGTGTTTTACTATTGGATAAAGACACTTGTATTGGGTTTATGTGGCAAGGTTTTGGTAACAGGGAGGGGGCTGCGGGGCTGGCCTCTCTGAGAAGGCACCAGAAGCTGCCCCCGTATCAGACAGAGCCAGGTCCAGACAGGTCCTAAACAGACCCACAGCCAAAGCCCAGCCCGTCAGCAACGCCGGTGACTCCTCTGTGATAATGTGTTTAAGGTAGGGTACAAATGCTGCACAGCGGCTGTGACAGAGAGGAGTGGGAATGTGTGGTGGGAGC
>NW_009627824.1:0-3154 GCF_000690535.1 Cariama cristata
AATATACATATATTATATATATAGCCATTATATAACATATAATATAGCCATGGCTATATCTGGCTATAATTTGTCACTGTTTTTATGTACCCCTCCAGCAACCTATGACTCTTTTCTGAGGTTGCAGAAAAACAGAGTAGAAATACTTTGCTTTGAATTATTAAAAAAACCCAAACAAACCACCACAACAGTTCTCTACATTTTAAATCATATATTTAAGCTCATTACAGATCTCCATTCTGGTCTCAACTTATTAAATGGCTTGGCTTGTCTGTTGGAGACGTAAAGTTAGACCTGTAATGAAAGCGCTAGCCAAATGGATAACAGACTGGCAACGAGAGGATGCTGGGTCTATTCTCATGAGGCTACGACACCACATTGCCAGTGACTGTTTTTATTCTTGCAATAGCAAATAGTTCTAAAGCTCTGCTTGACTGCTCTATTTTCAGTCTAGTCCACTCCGAAATGGAGACTTTCTCAGTGTATGTGGCTTTGAGCACTTGTTTGCTACGATTGCAAACCCTAAAAAAGATCTTGCCACAGTCCTCTCTGATAAGTGAGATTTCAAGCTTCGAGTGTTAAATAAAGAATCCAGATAAGGTCATTTCTGTCCCCTCACCCTCCCCACTTGTCCCGTGTCTGATATACAGCTTACCTGAGGAATTAAAAGGCAGCCTTTAACCACAGCAAAAAGATGGCCAGCAGTCCCTGTTGTGTTTGATTCATGACCCACTTAACGAGTGCTTTGGTGAAACTTCAATTCATTTCTTTAGGCTTATTTCTTGTTTTCCCACAGCACAATCTGTCTTACCGCTCAGTCAGCACCACGAGGCAAACCCTGGCAGTCCCACCTCCCAGCCCATGCAACGGGATGTGAGTACGAGGAGGAGGAGAGGTGCCGCAGACACCGTCAGTCAGCCCAAGGAACATATGAAACATCCCACTGCTCAGACCCAGGCACCAGAAACATCCTGTACTTTCACGCTATGATTCAGACTCGTCAGGTGCTTGCAATTAGACTGTAGCTCGGGACCGCTGCTCTGTCAGTGCCAGCAAAGCAACGAGCTCAGGAGACAGTGAGTGAAATCTGCTGCATGGGGAAGGACGGAGCAGCAGTGTTGGCTATCAGCGGTCAGAGGGTGGTGGACATGCCATTGCCCAAGTGTCCCTCACTCAGCATGGACAAAGAAGCACCTTGGGTGTCTCCCAGATCAATCAGGACAACAACCTGCTTTACAAGTGCCATTGAACACGCCGCAGTGCTCCAAATGCACACAGGCTGATTTCTACAGGAAAATATTTTAACTGCGCAAGCGGCGAGCATTTGGTAAAACCGCCAATAGATGCAGCCAGCGTTGCTAACATGGTCACACAAACCACTGATGGTAAGAATTTCATTTTTAAAATTTGTAACCCAAATCGATTAGAAAATTAAAAATGTATACACCCCAGAATTCCAAAGGGATGCCCAATTTTGTATACCAAAAGTATCCTAATAACCAGAAAACGGATGAGACTGAATTTTCAAGAGGTTCTTATAAAACCAACAAGAAATAGCTACAGTGAAGGCTGGCCAATTTGTGGTGTTTGTGGGATTTACTCATATCCCTTTGCAAACTGCTTCTGATTTTGATTGGATTTTTCAGGTTATTAGCAGATATATCCTTCTCAAGAAAAACCATCGCTTTATTGAATGGGCCTGAAATCAAAACTCCAACCAGAAGGTGACCAAGCAGAGTGGTGGGAAGGGTCTGTCCCCACTCCCAAGCAGCAGCTGGGGGTTACAGCCCAGTCCTTTCAACAGAAACCAAAATCCGTGGCAGGCTGTGCTGACGTGCTGCGAACCGAGGGATGTCTGGGCAGGCGCTGACCTTCTCCAGAGACCTCTGGTCTGTGTCAGGGGGGAAACAGAGGGTGGTGGGTGGCTGGCAAGGGAAGGCAGGGGCGACAGCTGCATCCATCAGCCTTTCTGAGCTCACTGCCTCCCAGGGATCGGTTCCCCCAGGTAAAACACCAGAAAGGACACAGCAGCCCCGGTTCTGCTCACAGCCACCCGGGGAAGACCCAGTGGGTGGCCCACACGGGTACTGACGACCATCTCTCAGGTGGGGCTGAAGCTGAAATCCTAAAAGGCCAGGGCATGAGAGCACTATATTTTAAACAACTTGGATAACATGATTATACTGTACATGCACATACATGCTTTTGTCAGGGTAAACATTTTACCTGTTTAATGATTTGACTGATAGAAAATCAGGACCAAATACTGATAGCCATTACCCACACGACCGGCTTACGATTCCCTTTGCTCAGCACCTCGTACTTTATTTGATGAACCGACTTACTCAAATGAAGTAGTTGTTCAAGGAGCAAGGCTTTATGAACAGTATGAAAAAAAGATGGAAGAATTTAGAAAGAAATTAACTGCTATAAACAGTAAAAGTTATTTTGGACTCCTCGTTGCCTAAATGAAAGGCTAAATAGGGCAGTGTTTGGGAGCACACAGCAAAACTCTGATTCTTAATTGCTATGTTTTCTTCAAGGCTTATGTGCAACAATTGGATATGCTTTAAACTATCAGTTCAATTACATTACAGAAAAGCAAATATTCTTTTTTTTTTTTCCCATTTTTCCATGTGGATTCACAGCTTTTGAAAGTCTGAGGTTGACAGGACACAGAGAACATGCAATTGTCAAAAGGATTTGGGGTTCAAATTGCTGTAGAAACTTCAATGTGAGTCTAGTGCCAATCCCACCTTGGACTGCCACTGCCTAATTTCATTATCTGCCTAGAAAAAACAAAGATCAAATGACTCTTTCAAAGCTGTGAAAGCTCTCTGTGGACTTCTGTTCTGGGGTCCGCTCCAAGGGGAGCTGAGTCACAGTGAAGCAAATGAGGGATCCAGTCCTGTCCCCAGCAAACATTTTAATGGCAGCAGGATTGAGCCACAAGAGTGGATAATTAAGGATACTTTCATTTAGTTAAATGCTAATTGCCCTGGCAATATACATAACGCTGAACAAGGCTGGGAGGAGCTGGGCTTATCACTGAGTAGCAACCACCATCGCAGCCTGGCTTGCGGGAGGGAAACAAACCTCCAGGTGATGCTCTGCCTCCTGCAAGAAACCTCTCCTGATCCGCTCTCAGAAGAGC
>NW_009627824.1:3165-12752 GCF_000690535.1 Cariama cristata
CCCTTTGGGATATTTGTACCGCTGAGCTCTGGATTAACATAAAGGGCTGGTAATAAAGTAAATAAAATGAGCTGCTTCCCACAGAGGACTGAGTCACAAAGAAAAATGAAAACAAAAAGAAAAGCTATAAAATCAGGAGTTTGGGGTTTGGCTTTTTTTTAGCTTTGTGTCATTTTTAAGGAGAAACTAGGAAATAAAGAAGGATGAGGAAAGCAAAGACATTTCCCATCCTGAATGCTTGAACGCTGTACACATGATCTCATTGGTAATGGGTCAATGCCTCCCGCTGTGCCTTAGGCAAGATGGCTGTGATATATAAAATACTTTCAGTGGCTGTTGACATTGCAGAAAGCTTTTATTTCTCTGTCTCCCTCTCCTTTATTTTTTTAACTGTATCTATGTCTCTGTCTTCAGCCTATAAAAATTAAGAACTTCATAACAATGTTGGTTGAGCTAGTGATTACACTGTTTACCACACATAGACAATCAAGATTTGTCACACTTAATAAAAGGAGCTGAAAATTTAAGCACAAATAAGGACATTCGTGACACATTGTTGTCAGTAGTGCTGATGTCAGAGACCAGTTCCAGTGAATCCTCGGGGCCCTGGAGCCATCAGCTCACATCCAAACCACCTGAAATCAATAGAAAGGCTCCCTTCCAGACAAGGGAGAAAATAGTAAGTGGTGTAACAACTAAGAGGTGTTATTTGCTTTCATTAGCCCATTCATCAAACATTTTGGGAAAAAAAGAAATTGGATCTTTTCCTATCACTTTCCCTTTAGGAAAACTGCTATTTCATGTAATCAATGTCCTCAGAGCAGTACAAAACCCCAAGAGGGCTCAGCAGAGTGTCCTGATGCTTCTAAAGAGGAGGTGATGGGCAGTGATCAGATAAGATTTTTTGCTTTACATAGAGAGCAGACAGAGGTGAGTATTGAAGTGACACAGTGGCAGAAAGCAGTAAAATTGCAAAGTACAGCTTCATTATAGCAAATACGTACGATCATGTTTACTAATGGCAAAAAGCAGGTGAGTTTTCTAGAGTACTAGTGACATTTCAGCTTTCCGTACGACATTGCAACAAAGAGATTACATGTATAGTAGATGGTGGGTAATTCTTCTGTTTCCTCTGCTTTCCCTAGTTAAACAGTAACCCAAATAGGAACAGACTATTAATATGAATAGAATATAGCACAAAAAAAGAAGAAATAATATCTGAGTATTTTGTATGCTATCCTTTTCTGGACTCACTATGGTGACTATCAGTAAACAAGCAGAGATTAGAGGACCAAAAGCCATCATTGCTTATTTTTATTGTGTTTATTACTTACTGCTATTTACTTCCAGTTCTTAAAACTAACACAGGATGCCATTTAAAATTATGTAGAAAAAGAGTTTCACTTCGCTATCCTCTCCCCTTCCCCATGGGAAAACGGTGGGTTATAATACACGGGCTGAGGAGAATTTTAAAGGCTAGATATTGCCCAGGCTGTTGAGCTCCCAAGGACAACCCTTGATGGCAGAAATTTCAGCAAAAATGTAGTGTACAAAACACATGCAGAGTGTATACGACTAACTCTTTTTCCTCATTTGTGGTACATTAGTACTTTTTAATGCATTCATTCTTTGTATTTCTGTGAATGTGAGCTTATTCCATACTATCAAAGAGACATCAAGGTATAATTCCCCTGTCTTACCAAAGGGGCACAGTAAAAACTCAGCTGCTGGCAGAATATTTGCTGCAGGATACTGCTTTTCATGAAAAGTACTGCTACAAACAGTGACCAAGAAGAGTAGCCAGACTAATCAGAGTTTTTTCCTCCCAACATTTTTAGTAAAATCTTCAATTTTATAGCTCTTTTTGTAATAACCAGCTTGTAATCAAGGAAGGAAGACGTTTTCCACACCGAAAAAATTATAAGCAAGAAAGTCAGAAAAGCAGAAGACCCCATTGAGTTTAACAGGTTCCACTGATGCAGATCCAAGCTATCTGGAGGGCACTTAATACTCCAGGGAAAGACCTTAAGGAACTATCCTCACCCCATTTCCCCCAGGATAGAGAAAGAAATATCTGTAAGATGCGTGAGGGCCAGCCTTTCTGGTCCATTCCCACCTCACTCAAGCATTTGGCTCCAATACAAAAGAAACCGAATGCAATTCTTTGGCCTGCACTTTGAAGCTTAAACTAGGTGATCTATTGACAACTTTAAGCCTTACCAAAAAAAAAGCCTCTCTTTTTTTTTTTGTACCCTTCTCTTTCTCTCCCTTTTATTGTGTTTCTCTCCCTCAGGCAACATGCTGCATCTATCTGTAATTTGACAAAAGGAATAAGCAGAAGATCTGCAAGTGCACTGGGTGTACGTATGTGTGTGTACTTACACCTCTCCCCCAATCAGGGCCAGAAAAAGGGATATACTAAGGGCATACATACATTAAGCATCCTGACAAAAACAAGCATTGGATGAAACTCAGTATTTTTTCAATACACAATAAGTATGGGGATGGTAGAGTTAAAAATAGAACCTGTCCTACTACAGAAAATACAAATCCGTGTGTTATATCTTTCACAGTTATCTGTTGTTCTGTCTTGTGTTCTTTTCTCCTCCTTCTGTATGCGAGGCTGCTCATTTCTAAATGTCCAGGAATCAAATAAAGACTTCTTAGCCACTGAAAAAAATTCTCAGTAATCACTAGGTAGCATTTGCCTTCAGAGAAGCATTACTAGCATGCAGTCCTTGACCACCCAGCAGCAACAGATGATGATCACATCCTAAAAGGTATGCCCTGCTCATCAGCCAAGTGAATAGGTAAGGGAACAACTGACTGATTAAAAAAAAAAAAAAAAGATAAATCCAAAACTTTGGCTTGTCTCTGTCCTGCACACCCCATAAAATTGCAGCTCAAAACTAAGGAGAGCACCTTGATAATTTATAGCAGAAAATACCTCCCTCAGGCATCATGATTTTGTCTGGCTCATTCCTGAATTCTATTTTTCAAGCTCTTGACACCACGTCTTAATCACAGATGGTAACAACACAGCAACATCTGTAAGAAATGCCAGCAAGATATATCCTAGTCAAGCACAAGGAAAAATGGTGAAATAAGGGTAAAGGAGTGACTGAAAATGCTGAACATTTAGATCCAAGACAGAAAACTAAGGCCAAAAGCGTGGCTTCGACACACTGTAAAATGTGAAAACGAGAACAGGAACTATAATATTAATAATTAAAATTGAATTAAAAGTAATGTAAGTTAAGGCCAAGGGAGTATTTTTAGTTTATAAATTTTTTATTGTTTTTGATCAGTTGAGCCACGGAAGGCTGTGAATACAGAAATATGCATGTAAATGAAATAGTATGTACTAAGATGTCCTAACCGAGGAAATTATTTTTTTTTTTAGAAACCATAACAATTGTATAATTAATGTAATAATAGATTAAGGACACGAATAAGTAATGAGAATTATGTTTAAATAACTGCTGTGTAGACAAGGGTGCAAAAGGATAAAAAATACAACCTGAAGCCAGATTCTCATTTTGTCAACACCATAGCAATCACCGCAGGGTTACACTGCGATGACGATCACAGCCATGTGTCCTTAGCCTAGCTCTCAATTATTACGGTATGGCAAGACTTGGTTTGACTTGAATTACCCAGGATTTCTGAGAGCCTTAAAGGGAACCTTTACTTCAGAAGAGTAAGGGCAACAATCATCCTTAGATTTGGAAAAATCTTTGGTTATGCCTTGCTCTCCAAAGGTTAATGGCAAGTCACAAACATAGGTCTGAGGGAGGGGCACCACCACCACTGCCTCCCTCGTCACCTCTGCTATGGCCCAACCATAGCCAGCATTGAAAAACCTCTTTGAAGGTGAAAGGCAGCATCTGATCATTACAATGGAAGTCAATGTATAGGCTGCATAATAATAGATGACTCACGAGGCCTTTTCAAATGTATATTATTAGTATTTTGGAACATTAGGCAAACAAGATCTTGTAGAGATGTTATTACCCACCACATCCCCAGTCTGACAACTGGATCCGAGAAGGTCCAGGTACAGAGGATCCTTCACAAATACTCTGGGCTTTGTATGAAGAGAATAAACTCTGTCTAGAGCTGCCACCACGGCAATCACAGGTCAAAGATGAGGTCTGAACTCCAGCTGCTAAATACTGAAGTGTTGCTGGCAGCATTTTTATGGCAATGAGAGTTTGATGTTCCATAAATTAATAATACAAATATTTTAAGTATTCATATGAGAAAAATATTAAGTCAACATTATGAACCCTGCAAAAGATCCACCGGTCAGAATGCAGCACTGTTCCAGACCAGATTTAAGGGCCACCTACTGGGCATAGATGCCTGGCTATGACTGACTGCACTTGTTTTCAGCCATGTATACCAGCAGAAAACTTGCACCTCAAGGTCAGTCTTAAAAATAATTACTTTCCCTCATTGCCCCACTGCCCTGAGATCACTAGAAAGTTACACTGGGATCCATTCTTCCTCTTGCCATCTTTCGTCCCTGCCCCTCAACCCCTGCATTTTTTCCTCCTTGCAGGAAAGTCAGTGCCAGCAAGACCATGAGGAAGGAAGGAAGCAGTAGTACTGAAAAGAATTATTCTTTTAAAGTGAATCCTGCCCACGTGAAGCATGATTTCACAAACACTCTAATATATCATGAGCTTAGCTGCTCCTCTAAGCAATTGTGGCACATACAGTCACCCAGAGAAAGCTATTCCTTGCTGACAAAAGCAGCGCCAGTCAGTGGGAAAACAACCCAAACTTCTCGGCTAGTTGGCCATATTCTTCCTGAGAAATAAAATTTCTCATCAAGGGCTCTCACACATACCTAAGAGGATTCCCCCTGGAATCTTGTCATTATGTAGATGAGTTTGTGCTCTTTTGTAAACTAATGCTCTAATTTACCATCATTCATAAAGTAAATACACATGCATCTCACTTCCAGTGCCTCAAAAAGAAATCACATTAAGACACGGACTTAACTTCAACGTTATTATTATTTATGGCTACAAATAATGTTTTCAAAATAAAAATATTGATCGCATGTAGTTTGATGGCTTCATCTCACAGAGCTGAGGAGTCATGCTGCACCTATTTTTGGTTTTGTTCTCTTGTGGTACCTCAAGAATTGTCGTTGTGGAAGTGATACGGTCCAAATAAAGTGTTTGCTGTGGAACTGGGATAACTGTGTGCCCTTGGCCTTGTGCTTTTGAAGAGGAGGAGACAGGTGATGGAGTTCAGGAGGCATGTTCCTGTTACCTGAAAACATTATTTTACATGTATGATCTGTCTAAATAAGACCTCCAGCAGAGCAAGATTAGCACTAAGACTTTTTTTTTTTCCTGGAACAGAAGTGTTACAGAGGGGCTTAGGGATAACTTCAGCCTTCCAAACAAAAACGAAAGGGAAAGAAAAATGAAACTGCATGTGCAGAATTATTTTGAACAGTAATGGTAAGAAACACAATTTTGACATGTACAAAAGCTGGGTTTATTATCCCCTGGAGAGAAGATGAGTGGAGAAGCTGACATTGGTTGCATAGTGACATTTCAGGATGGAAGGCAGGCATGTAGCCAATTAAGTCTAGCATTTGTACCCTGTAGTGTTTTTCCCCTCAAGTGCTTATCTAACACTCTTTAGAATATATTCACAGCTGCAGCTTCTATTTCTGCCATTAGTAAACTTTTCTACTCTCGCTTTAAAGGAACATGCCTTAAACTTCCTTCCTGGTTCATTCTTTCTGTGCTTTGGCAGGATCTGGGACCTCAAATGAAATACAAACATTTTATTCTACTTACTATTTTCAGCCCTCTTCTAACTAATCTAAAATTTCCCCTTCCTATTTTAAAATGAACTCACTGTCAGCCCAATCAGTGCTTATTTATTCATTCCCTTTTGATTTCAATCTTGCATAGACTAGCCATATTGTTCCTAGTATTACCCTAGATGAAATTGAAAAGACCAAATACAATATTGGTCTCTCTCATAATACATTTGCTGACTCTTTTTCACTGTATCTATAACCATTTACCAGCTCCCTACTCTTGAAAACAAGGTGTTTTCATGGGACTTCATTCTTAACTGACGCAGGTATGCTTTATTCCCTTGATCCCTGTACCACCAAAGCATCCTCAGTATGCTTAGCATAGTAGCATATTGTGAGGGTGCCTATTAGCTGGAATTTACCACTTCAGGACCTGAAACAACCCAAGGGTCCAGACCATTTTCCCCTCGATGACAGTGAAGTTACAAACCACTATGTGACTTGCAGGGATTCTGAGCCCCTGACTTGCAAGTTCACTTTAAATTGTGTGCAGCTGCTCCAGTGCTGAAGAATCAACAGTAAGGCAACTTGGCCCAAAAGACTACACTTCCTCTTCTCATCAAGTAATTGTAGTAAGGCAGAAACTGAACAACTTCCCAATTATTGTTCTGTAATGTAAGGAGGAACTCACCTCTCCCTCCGTAAATGTGATAGCAGCTTTGGCTGGAAAACAAAAAGGTTTTTTTCCTACAAAGGAGAAAAGCTCTGGATATTGACTTACCCTACATCAAAATAAAACAAAAGCACTGAAAGGATTTTCAGGCCCAAAGATGGTTTTCTAAGTTGGAGTTTTTGTTGTACTTTCAAAAATTTGACTCCAAAGTTTTTGGTTCAGAGTTGATATCCTCCAACAAAAAGTGTTGTTCAAGCTGACATGGACTACTTATTAACAAGATACACAGTAAACAACTGAGTCCATTTTTAGAAAAGGTTATCCACCCAGTGGGACATGCGAGAGGAAAAAGAGCATGTTTTTCTCACATAACTTCATATTCACATTATTTGACCAAAAACTGAATCCAGATCCTATCGTTGTAACAAGGGCAGTGGAATCAGCCCACACTGGCTTCTTTTAGGGACTTGTCTTTGGAAGACACAGGCAGATAATTAGGAATGTTGATGTACACAGAGGTATTGTGCATAGCTATGGCTACTCAACAACAAAGGTAGGGTTTTTTTTGTTGTTGTTTGGGTTTTTTAAGCCAGCTGTAAGAGATAATGAGATAAACCCCTAGGTATTCATCTGCTAACAGTTAGAATCGTTTGTGTAAGGGAGTAAGAAGATTAGATAAATGCTTTTATAATAGCATTGTGAAAGTGTGCAATAGACCTTACAATGTATGATGAATTCTAAGGTACTTTACAGAACATTTTGAGGATGTTCTCACAAATTGCAATGGCTCTTGTATATGAAACTGTGTCATCTGCAAGAGCCTATTTCAGGAGATTATCTGCAAATTTGTTCCTACTTGTCATTTATGGTAAATTGCTACCATTAAAGAGATTCCTACATAAAAATCATCTGGTGATTTCGTCCTGGTATAGGCTGTGATCTCTCATTTGGGAACTGTACAGAGAACTACTTGGGACTAATACAGCAGATCCATATGGTTTTTGACTCCTTGGTGTAGAATACACTCTATCCGCAGCCTCAGGACACAAACGCTACTATTGATAACATTTTGAGGGAGCATTCTCTAAATTTGTTCCAGAGCTCTTGTAAGACAAAGCACAAAATGCAGTGGATAAGCAGTTTCCTCCATTCTGCATGGGGCATGTTGGTGTTCTCAGGGGTCCCACTTGCCCATTGTTTCTTTCAGCATGTTCATTGTTTTCCTCAGTCCTGCTTTCTTGTTCCACAGTTGCAGGGCAAGTGACTCAGAGCAGATCTTGTCCTTCCCAAATTTCCTCTCCCCTGTCCCACACAACTCTCTTTGTAATATGGAAAAAGTTCCCAAGAGCAAAATTCTCAAGGAAACCAATCAGTTTGCCACCTATCTGAAATCCAGGGTGGAAAACAAAAGTGTTTCCTGAACTTTAGCAACAACTCTGAGGATACAACTGGTATCACAAAGACAAAGTCACTCTATGTTAATGACCCTTAATTGCTCATCATTGTTTGCTCCCTTGTGTCAACACCTTTTGGAATTTCAGTTCAAGTTGAAGACTAAAAATAACAAAGAATACACAATTAAATTGACAAAACAGAGAACATGTTGATACTCTAAAGCATCCCAGTGGGCCCTATCTACTTCTTGCGAAAACAAGTTCATATTGGAATAAAATATTAGCACTTGCGCTATAGGGAGCCCCTGTCTGTCTTGCCAGAGAGGCTAAGGACAGATCATTTTTCACCAACATGACTGATTAGATGCCCATCTGGGTGAAGAACAAGGAGATTTATGGGACGCGCCTCTAGGCTGGGCCATAATTATAGGAATGTCTCTTTGACTTCGCCTGTACCACACTGAAGTAACTGTACCTAAGCCTCATTAGTACAGTTTTGGAGTTTATAATGGCTTCATGGTCATCTATCCACCCACCCATTTGTTCACCATCCTGATAATTTCCCCTATGAAATACTTTTAAAAAAACACAAACACATACTTAACCTAACAACTGTACTGTTACACTCCATCTCCATTTATTTATCATTTCTTTCTTAGAGAGCCTTTTTATCAAAGTCCATAGCTCAAGAACCTTGTGAGCTCATCTAGTCGAGCCAGACCATGGCTTTTCAAATTCAAACCTCTATTCTAAAAGCCAGACACTGTTTACATTTAACTCAACACAAAAGTGTAACCTACTCTAAAAGGAAGGAAATGTAGCAAAATACAGGTATTTCCTTTTGCGTTAAAACACTGAGAATACAGAGGAACAGTTTTTGCCGAATCTGCAGAAGAAATGCATAAGCTCTTGGATGTCCATTCTTCATTGTTTCTGAGCAACAAGGATAGACGAGGAAAGAAGATGGTGGAGCAATTATGTCACCGGCACAGAGATGACCTTGTCTCAATTCTACTTTCCATGAATTGCTGCTGACCAATGTTTTAGCTGTAGTTTGTCTGTTCTCATAAGCAAGCCACGGCACAGCAAAATACTTCTTGTGGAGCCTACAAAAATGGGTGTGAAGAGAAAAGGCATCCACTGACCTTGATGCTACAACGAACTGTTCAGTTTCCTGCTTCTCTTCTTCAGTCCACATTTAAGGAATTAGAAGAGAAGAGGATTGCTGATGTGAAAAGATATGCCAGATGGCAGAGGGAAATGGGATATCCAAAACTGGAAAAATGAATAGTGAGGTGGGCCAAAGCAATAAGAAAATTACCTCTTTCTAAAAAGCATATTCAAAAATACTTTGATTTTTCATTTTAGCTGACATTCAGCTCCTTCCTTTAGGGCATTGCTCTGCTACTAAGCAAAAAACAAAGGTTTCCTTTAGTTGCAGAATCACAGGCTGAAGTCAGAAGAGACCTCTGGATGTCACCTGTTCCCTGCTCAGGCAGGGTCTCCTAAAGCAGATTGTCTAGGACAGTATCCAGATATTATATGTGCTCATATCTATATATACACATATACGATATATAGAAAAAAGTAGTTTACAAAAGAGCTGGGTAGTTTACATATAATCCATATATATAGATAATCTACATAGAGATTATATATGTACACCTGTTATATATTAAAATACCTATACACAATATAAACATAAATATATAAGAAGAATAATATTATA
>NW_009627825.1:0-209 GCF_000690535.1 Cariama cristata
CCCCCCCCCTCCCCCTGCCCTGCCAGAGCTTTGCTCCGTGTTTCAGCGCTTGGGGGATGCGGCTGATGAAAGGGAAACAGCCCTGGGAACGGCACAGCTTTTCGCGCCCGTGGTGGCCCGGTTGCTCTTGGCAATGATTAACGCCCAGGTGGCCCTGGCCTTCGGTGGCCGCAGGGGTGACGTTGAAGGCTGGCGCTGGCTGCGGGGTG
>NW_009627826.1:0-511 GCF_000690535.1 Cariama cristata
GCACGGGGGCTCTGCCGGGGCAAACCCTGCCAGCCCCGGGGTTCAGGGGACAAAAGGCCCAGGTTTGGTCTCCCACCAGCAGTCTCCTGCGTTTACCCGTCTCGTGGGAGAGCACCCATCTCCCACCGCCCGTGCTTCCCCTCCCTTCGGCGGAGAGCAGCCCCTGCCTCCCGGCCGCTCGGCGGGAGAAACGAGGGTTTGCTGCTACAGGACGAGGGACGGTGGGACAAGGCAACCTGGAAGAGTGGCTCTTCTGGAGCATTTGAAATCAAAAAACCCTAAGCTGAAACATCTGCGCACTGTCCTACGACAACTGCAAAAAGCAAGCGACAGTATTGGTTTGGAAAGTTACTCTGTTCCCCAGAAGTTATGACTAAAGCTGACCCCTTCCCAAATGCTGTATATTAAAAATGTCTGTTACCAAAAAAGCAGGGCTTTCAATCAGAACAGGGCTCTGGGAGCAAGCACCGCTCGGCCCTTACGCTAAGAGCTTCGCTGGCAGGAGAGAGAG
>NW_009627826.1:597-814 GCF_000690535.1 Cariama cristata
AGAAAAAGAAACCCAGCACGCACGTACGCACAGGGCAGGAGGAAACACAGCACCACACACGGCACAGAGGAAGGAGAAATCAAACGCTCAAGCAGAAAATGGGGAACATCTGGCGAGGCAGCCGGGCGGGCGCTGGCAGCTGGGGCTGAGCAGAGCCGTGGGCTGAGGCCAACGCGCTCGGAAGGCTCCCCACGGGGTCAGGGTCCGGCACAGGGCC
>NW_009627827.1:0-249 GCF_000690535.1 Cariama cristata
TGCCCTGATCAGGCGGGAGCGGATCTTCACAAATTAATCCGAGGGCAGGTGGGTTTAAAGCCCCCCCCAAACAAATGGTCTGTGGCCTCCTGCTGGGTTTTACTGGAAGGTGGAAGTACCCGTAGGGGGACTGAGGGGTGCCGAAATCCCTCGCCTCCCGGCAGCCGGGGTTTGCTCCTTTCCCCTTGTTTCATAGTTGGGAAAATTGCCCTGGTTTGGATGTTTGTGGATCCAAAGTCAAGGGGAAAA
>NW_009627827.1:308-538 GCF_000690535.1 Cariama cristata
TTTGCAGGAATCTTGCCCCGATGGGCAGCGGGCAGACCTTGGGGGGCCAAGTTATTAGGGGTCAGGGTTAATAGGGGTCAGGGTTATTAGGGGGTCATGATTTTTAGGGGTCACAGTTATTAGGGGCCACAGTTATTAGGGGCTGGGGTTATCAGGGGTCACAGTTATTAGGGCTCAGAGTTATCAGCCCCTGCTCACAGCAAGCGCAGGGGAGCGTCTGCAGCAGATAA
>NW_009627828.1:0-14016 GCF_000690535.1 Cariama cristata
AGTTGCCTTGCTTTGTTGCATCCCCCAGATGCTCCTGCCAAGGGATTCTGATATTTAACGTTGACAGCGTGGTCACCCAAGGTGGGTTCCTGTGCTGTTAAACCCTGGGTGTTTTCTGGCTGGGCTGGGGATGCTGGTGCCAAGCCCCGGGGGTTTGGGGCTGGGGTGGTGGTCCTTGGCGTAACTGGTGGTGTCGGTGGTCTCTGGATGTGCCTTGCACCTCACAGGTATCCCTACATCTGAAGTTGCCCCCTTGTCCCTTTCGTTAGCCTGTTTCCATGCTGCCTGTTCTTTCTTGTCCTAAAATCGCACCAGGCGGGGCGTGGGGCTGGCCCCCTTTCTGGGGTTTGCCTTTTTTCCTTCAGTTGCTGGGTATTTCTTTGTTTTAAGTCTAACTTCACAGATGTGAAAAAGGAAGTTTTCTTGCCCAGTGGCACGCTGTGTGGCACACCTGGCTTGGAGCAATTAAACCCGTAAAGAGTAGAAACATCTTACTTCAGGTGAGGGATGGAGATTTCTGCCTGCATCCCTGTCTGCAGTGTTAGCAGAAGGGAGGATTTGGTTAGGGAAGATGAAATTTTTTTTTTTTTTTTTTAGCACCTAGAAATGCAATCCTGTTGTTCATTCGCAGAGGGCAGCTGCCATCACTTTAAAGGGAGTTTCTCCTTCCATTTGCTGGTGGTACCACCACGCGAGGTGCAGCTCCATTTGCAGCGAGAGGCTGGTCTCGCTTAGAAACGGGCTTGCTGGAACGAGCAGCTGAGATGAGCTAAGCTGTCACTTCGGCAATTTGTATGCAGCGTATTCCTGAGCTGCCTTGTGTTTATCTGCGTGGATCTGGGCAGATGTCTGATGCGTGTCTGAATGAGTGGAACAAAATTCACTACCGAGAATCATTAATTTGTTCTGTCGAGCAATGGCTGCCTTCTTACATCTGATGAAGGGTTTTTACCTTTGCTGCCAATACCTCAGATTTGGAGTGTTTAAACGTTTTCCTTGTGCAGTTCAGTTTTTTTTTGGATTTTTTTCTCAAGGTGGTCAATCAAAACAGGTCTCAGTTGGGTGTTTACAGGCTGTTCTTCAGAGAGGGAAAATTAAAATCTCATTCTCTATAGAAATGAGAAATAGTCTAGCCCAGTTACACTTTTGTTCCCTCTTGGTATGCAAAATGCTTGTTTTTTACCCCAAGATATGCGACTTAAGGAGAAAAACAAGATGCTGCCTGTAGTGCATGTAGGTTTTCCAGGCAGATAATTCACACCCGATGAAAGTATTGCATTTCTCATTCTTGCTCTAGATAGAATAATGGTGTTTGGAAGGAGGTGCATGGCTGTGGCATACTTCCCTGTGCCATGCCCCAGTGTTAGCAGAGGTACCTCGTGCTGCTGAACGCCCTTGGAAATGAAGGCTCGTGTTCAGGGCTTTGGAATTAAGATGCAGGTGGGGTTTGGTTTTTTTGAGCCCTGGCTCTTGTGCTCTGGGGCAGTGCGATACTTGTCCCACAGGTTGGTTGTCTGGGTCTTCATCCTCCATAAGGCTTAATTGCAGCATGAGAGGATCTTAGGGCGGTTGAGTCTTGAACACATAAAGCTTAAAATGGAACATCTAGTGAGCTCTGTTTGGTTTAAAAGGTTACGAGGCCATTAGTGTGTGCACGGAGGTGTCCAGTGCTATGAGTCTGTCTTCATCTTGCACAGCAAAATAGCCAGAAGTTGACCCTTGAGAAACTTGAACTGAACCAGCTCTGCCTGCTCTAATGAGTGAAAGTGTGAAGCATGGTTGTCATCATTTGAAGCCTTTAAATTAAGACTCTATTTCTCTTTAAAAGAGGACCATTGGTTCAGCCCTGCTCTGGAACAACTCTCTGCTGATGTGGCTTTCAGGTGAACTTGTTGCAAAGGTCCCATCTGACATGAACACGAGACACATCAAGATGTTGTGGTCTCTGGCTGGGAGAGTGAGGCTGTTAACTACTCTGGAAGGGACAGGTGGCATCACAGATAAGATATGGACATTTATCCTCCATCAGCTGGGATTAGCTGAGATGAGGACAGAAGTGACAGGACCTCTGTGTGCCCTGTGGTGAGCTCCCATGGAGAGGAGATGGGTCCAGTCCCTTCAGGTGACAAGTACAATTGTATGGGTTGTGTCTCTCCCTCCCTCCCTCATTACTCGCCCTTTTCAAGTACTGTGTTAAGTATTTACAGGTCAGGCTTCTAATTTGGTCTTCCTCACCCTGCATCGGTTTCTGTGTATCGCCTTGCTGCCCTCTGCTTCCAGCCTCTTTCTTCCCAAGGCATTTAATTCAAACTGTCCAAATCCCTCTGTGCTTCATAAACTGCAGTTTCAGCAGCACCCAACTGGACCAAGTAAACATATTTATCTGTCCTGAACAAGGAGCGCTGCAGCTTTCTCGTTTCCTTCCTGAAAGCTGTGGGAAAGTCTGCTGCCCTGGCCAGGAGAGCAGTCTTCGTGGGGTAAAAATGAGGGAAATGTGGCACTGCAACTGCTCTTTCCACGTTGAGGCTGAGCCTGATGTACCTAGTCAGGGACACTTGTAGCGTGCCAGTGAGGTGGGTGTCTTAATCTTCTGCCTTTCATGTTCTTCATTGCATGCTTATTGATCTATGTTGCATCATTGTCTTTTTTTCAGGGTTTTGCCAGCCGTGGCATTTGGGAGCGTTTGGGCACCACCTTGCTGCTTGCATATTTGCTGGGGCTTAGCTGAGCCGTTCTTACTGTGTAGTAGTGGGGAGTAGAGCAAATTGCTCCCCAGTGACGATTTACATCCTCGTTTGGAAATGGGGCTTTGCAGCATCATGGGGCTGTTAGAAACGGCTGGGGAAAGCCACGTTGAAAATGCTTTTGAGATGATGTGTCTGTCGTTTCTTCTGAAAGCCTGTGTTCATCAGCATAGGAGTAACAAATTGTCCTGACGCTTACAGCAACGCGACTGTAACCGCTTTGCCTGTCGGAGTGTCTGTGTCTGCCTGTACCGGTGTTTGGCATTGCCGTTTGAGATGCGGATGCTGGGGTGCGTCCATGTCCAGACTTTCAGACAAATCCCTTTTGGTTTGTGAAGCGTTGAAAATTGGATCATGAAGCAATGTCTGAGGGGAAGTGCTGAGGGTGGCCATTCCCTTTTTTTCCCCAATAGGAACGTTATTCAAAAGCTGGAAGAAAGCTGATTTGAGGTTGTCTTGAGCAGGATAAGCTTATTTTGCCAGCCCAGTGCGCCGATGAGGTTTGGGTGTTGTCCCTGCATCTTTTGAGGGAGTGCTGCTAATTTAGCTGTAGCAACGCTCTGGCGCTTGATGAATTAGTCAAGAAGGAATCAGGGTGCTGGTTTCCACCCAGTTCCCAGTATTTTCCAGTTTACTTAGCCTGCTGGTTGATGGGGTCAGTTGGCTTATTGCTTCCTAGGCTGTCTGCTGGCTGTACGTAGGTGTGGGGCTGAACTGAGAGCTGGAAGCTTGTAGTGAAAGTGGCCTGGACTTGTGACACTCATGGGTCCTTCATCTGGGGGATGCTGAGAGGGTGTGCAGTGTGTTACGGCTGTCATTGTTGGAGCTGCTGGAACATGGCACAGGTTTAGGAGGGTTGTGGCTCTGCGTGCAGGTAAAGCAGCCGGCCCGTGAACAAGCAGGGTCGTGCGTTTTGCTTTCAGGGGTGTATGGCTTGCTCTAAGGTCTGCAGACTTGTGTAGTCTGTGAAAAAGCAATCTGAGCTCTTTCTTACAAAAGCAAAATGGACCTCTCTAGCTGCGTTAGAGCAGCTGAGACTGTTAAACAAAATCAGAGATGATTGTTTCCCTTGTGTGCCTGCCCTGTAGCCAGGTGGAGGGGGAACCCCAGGCTCAGCATCTTGGCAATTCCCAGCCTCTGTTCCCAGAAGCACCAGCTAATGTCTTGGGAGGAGGACAGCAGCTCTCAGAGGATCTCTCTGAGATCTCAGTACTGCAGTCGTGTCGGAGCTCGGCTGGCTTTCTAGGTTTTTCTGCCCGTCCAGTGTAATCTCTGCTTTCTATCTCAGGAGCTTTGCTTGCTTAACTGTGGTATTTAGACTCCAGAGGAGGGCTGGCATGGTGTCTGGGGCTCACCCCAAGGGCATGTCCTTGCAGTTGGGGATGCTCATCAGTAAAACAGGCAGTGCTGTAATGCGTGGGTTGCCGGCAGGGCTCTGCCTACCCGTGGAGACAGAAAAGAAAGCAGATAATTGCAGAAGTAGCTTGAGCTGGATTGTTAATCCTTGCGGAGATGTTCCAACTCATCTCAAACCAGTACTGGGCAGAGGTCAGTGGGCTGTTTGGTGGCAGTCGACCCTGCCAAAACCTTGCAGAGCACCAGGCTGGCTCAGCCTTGCCAAAGGTGCAACCCTCAGTTTGGATCACCGCTCCTTCTTGGAGATGCAGATGCAGTGGAGTGTCTGTTCCGAGCAGGGTTGCTCCTGCCTGGCTTTTTAGCATGAAAAGCCCTCAATCCCAAGCTGTCTTTGCAGATTACCTCGGGACGTGGTGGATATAGGAGAGAATTGTGGCCCTGTAGGTAGCCCCTTGTGTGGTTTTTAAGGTGGGCGCAGCTCTGTTGTGAGGGACTGAACGAATCTCCAAATCTCTTCTTGCAGCAGGATGGATCTCCTCCATCTGCAAATTGGAGCTTTGTTTCGCACTGAAATCTGCCCGTTGTAGGCTGTTTTTTAAAGCCCCTGTGGAAAGCATATGCGTTTTACGCTGGAGTCTGGAAGAGATGTATCTGTGCCTTTAGACTTGAGTGGATTTTCTTTGCAAGTCTAATGAGCCCTTCATGCTCCTCAGAAATCAATCCACTGCATTTTTTCCCTTTCCCTTCCAAACAGTCTGATTAGTAGGGGCAGTCAATGCATGTGGCATGACCCCTGTTTTCAGTGTCTTTTCTTTAAATATCCGAGGAAAGGGAGCACCGGGGGATACCTTCTGTTAAGCTAAAAGGATTATCGCTGCAGTTGGGCTAATTATTTCCATCTTTGCAGCCTCCCTACTGTACCTGCCCTAACCTCTCTTCCTAGAGCAGACCTGGTATCATTGTCTGTCCATCTTTGCCTCTATGCCTGTACTCTTCTTGGATTGCTTCGGAGGGGTTGGTGGTGGGATTGCACCGTTCGTGCCCTGGGAAGGCAGGTGGATTTGTCCCTGAGCTGTCCTGTTTGGCTGGTCAGGGTGTGTTACTCTGTGAGCTGTGTCAACTGTCTGAAGATGCTGATGCTCTAAGGCACATGGGAAGGATGAAGGCTAGTGGGGGTTATTGCGGGATGAGGTGCAGTCTTAAGGGATGGATTATACAAGTCCATGGGAAGAAGGACTGTATTAAACTCTGCTGTTCGTGGAGGAGCTTCAGCGCCTACAAGAGAGGTGATGAAACCACTGGTGTTCGTGGTTTTGAAGAGCACCTGTGTGACTTTTGAATGCCGTGGGCTACAGAGTCGCAGGGCTTTCTGCCACTTGTCAGCGTTTCACTTTACGACTCCCCATCAGCTCCCGTCCCAGGCTGTCTGCCTGGAAGTGCCTGATGTAATTTCAGATGGATTTCATCAGTGTGTCAAGTCACTTGCTGCAGAATGAAATTCCTTGAGGTGTTTGTAAATGGCTCAAAAAATCTAAAGAAGCCTCTCCCGTGATCCTTGAACACGTCCAGCTCAGCAACGTGCATGCTTGTGCTGTCCTGGGGATCCATTTTTGAGATAAATCCACTGTCCTCCATCCCTTGGAAAGAAGCGTTTGCTGGGATGCCCTTTTGAAGGTGAAACTGGAGAAGTAGGGGGGGTGAAATTCTTCCCTGCCTGAGAAACATTTCATCTTTTATTTGATCAAAGCTTGACTTAGATCCTGGATGTGTTGGCTTGGTCTTACCGTGAAGGTGTGTGTGTCTTGCTGAGAAGCAGCTCTGCTCCTTCTTTCTCTCAAATGACATTTCATGTGAGCTTTCTGGTACAGGGAACACATCTGGCCAGCTGTGCATGTTCTCAGTTGAGTTGAAGGCAGAGCAGGTCTGTCACAGTCAAGATGAGAGGCAAAAGTGATGGGCAAGCAATGTTTGTCTGGGCTGCCTGCTGTGGCTTCATACATCCAGGTATCGGGGTGAGTCTTTGGCAGAGGGTGAAGGGGGTTGATTATTCCCCAGCGATGGGTGATGTGCGCGGGGATCCCGTGGGCTCTCATCAGGCTGAGATGCAGCAAGGTGTGAGTGGAAGGGGGACAAGAAAGGGACCAAAGAGATGGAGTAAAGCGAACTGAGGGCTGAGGGGATATCTGCATACTGTATTCTCCCTGGGCCCCTGTCCTGGGAAAGGGCTGTTGGACCTCGGTGACCGGAGGTATGGGAGTGGTGATCAGCAGCATGGCTGCACGACAGTGTCCGAACTGCGTGTCCAGGCTGAAAATTTGCTTGCACTGGGCTTACAGGTGATGAAATGTTCCTGTGCTGGTTTGCAGGGCTCAAGGTGAGTGTGTTCATTGTGTGGTTAGGTTGAGGACACAGGGATGACAGAAGGGGTGTGCCAGAAGAGACCCTCCCAAGAGAAGGGATAATCCAGCAGGATGAGCTTCCTGGAGGTTGGTTTGTAGCTCCAGCCTTTTGTGAACTCTCAGGGTGATATGTCAGTGAAGGCTGGCAAGAGGAGCCTTTGTATAAAAATGCACCTTTTATCGGAACACGTACTTCCCTTTGGTATGGTCAGAAGTAAAGGAAACCTAAGATTTGTAAATGTGGCTCGTGTTCCTTTCCTAGTGCTGACCTATCTTGTACAAAGTGCTGACTAGCTCCATGCAGGTGCTGAGTATTTTATTACCCTCCCGCTGCAGATCCTGGATGTGATGGGGTAAGAGTTGCTGGGACTGAATTACCTTTGTGGTTTAAGGTGAGACCCGTGATGAAGCTGGTTTGTGTGGTTGTGTTACAGAAGTGGAGCTTCACGTGCTCTCTGCTGGTAGCTGTAGCTTGTGGTATCAGACATCAGGTGTTAGTGAGTCCAAAGCTGGCATTTGATCCGAAGTCAAAATTGCCTTTTGTGGTTCATTTTCAGCTCCCACTTACTTTGAATTCAAGGGCAGACTTTACCCTAAGGAAATTCTGCCCTCTGAAGTTACTGCTTTATATGTGGTTTTATCTGCTGCCTCATCAGCATGACAAATGGTGCTGCCCTGGAGCTAGCTGGAGGGCTTTGTAGAAGTAGGTTTTAACGACGGACATCTCCAAATTGGACAGAAAACTACATGCTTTTCCCTTGGCATCTGCTGGTGTAATAATGGAGAGCCTGGCAGGTATATATAAGCAGAAGTAATAAATGTTACTGTTGGGTACAAAAAGGAAAGCAGGTAAAAAGTCCAGCTAAAGATCTACTGCTGGAGCTGTGGTGTTTCTTGTAGTCACTGCCCATCAGTAAGCAAGAGAACAGATTCAGAAAGGATGGACTAAAATGAGGGTATTGGATCTATCTTGTGACAAAGGGCATGATTCTGGGACTTTCGAAGAGGGGACTTGCAGGGGTTGTGATGGTGGGTGGGTGATCTGAAAAGGGCGACTGTGCGCTGGAGAAAGGAGTCTACCACGATGCTCCCAGGTCTTGCTCTCATCCCGAGCGGTGTGTGCATCCTGGGAACCTGCCAAATCCAAGCACCGTGTGCGCATATGGGCATGCTGTCCTGTCTCCTCTCCTTCCTTTTCTCATCAGTCTTTCCTGCTCCTGTCCTCAAAAAAAATCTTGCCTGGCAGACCCAGATCCATGTTCTTCTGCAGGGCTCCTGAAAACCTCTTCGCTGAGGCAGCCGATGCTTGCCTGGTCCTTGCCTTGGGCGAGAGCTCAGCAACTGGACTTGCTGAGAGCAAGGATGTGCTGGGCTTCCAGCAGTGGGAATCTCTCATCTGCAGCACTGCTGGGCTGTCGTCACTGCATCCTTATCTTAGGGTTTTGTAGCCTACTTCACATGAGATTTTTTGCCTTTCCCCTGTTTTAGTGTTAGTTAAATTACCTTGCCAGCTCCTCCCTTCCCCCAGGTTCTTCCAGGCGAGAGGCAAAGAGAGTCATGAGAACTGTTTAATGTGAAGGCACTTATTAATGCTTAATCTCTCAAATATGTCACCCCTTTTATTGTGTCTAATAATAGGGTTTATTGTCATGGCTGTCTGAGGTCCGTGCTCAGCTCCAAAGCATGTTTCATTAGTTATTGTTGCTCGTGTGCTCCCCTGACGGGGGGGTTTTTAACTCCATGGGTGAGTTTGCTCTATGAACAGCCAAGAGTCTCTTGGAAGAATCCTGTACTGTGGTTGTAGCAGGGTTTGTGTGCAGATGAAAAGCACTTTGCCAATGCTCGTGGCAAAATAGCTTGAAATGGCCTGGGTGAAATGCTAGAACGTCCTCGTTAGCAAGAGGGAGCTGGGCATACCTGGGTGATGCTGAAGGGAGATCAGCGTGTGTAAAATGAATTTTGGAACTGAGGAAGGATCGCTAGGCACCAAAGTCCTAGGGAGAGAGAAGTGCCCGGAATGCTTCCCATCTGTGGAAATGGGCAGTGCTGTAAGACGGGTAAAGCTGTCGGGCTGCGGTGGGGTTTGCTTTGCTGCTGCCTCGTCTCAGTGTGAGAGCAGAAGCCGGCATCTCCCACCGGCGGTGAACTGCTCTCTGCCTCCCTCGATAAGGAACGATGAAGGGCTGTGGCTCTAGGTGTGGTCAAAGCCCCTTCAAATAGTCTGTCTCTATTCATGCACTGCAAGAAAAAGATGTGCTACTGAAATACCGGCAGCCCTGTTTATTCCAGCCTTTGTATTAGTGATTTAGAGAGAGCCTGTGACCTTACCGAACATGAATGGATCCCTTGTAACCTGAGATCGGGAGCAATATTATTTTAAGCAAGAAGTAAGGCTCTGAAGCAGCCTGTCCTTTTATACATATCATATGTGTGACGGCAGAGCTGCATTTAGAGCTGAAAGGGGATAAAATCCCTGACGAGACTGATTGTACCTCATTTATTTTTAACAAATGTACTGCGGAAGGTTGATCCTGAATTCCTAGACTTGGGGCAGTCTGAAATTTGGACAATTTCCACTCTTCATCCCTGTAGAAAGGAAGGTGGGCACCAACTAGGCTTCCGGCGGGATGAAATGCATATGGATCTTGATTTTTTTTTTTTTTTTTTTTTTTTTTTAATTTTAAACTTGGGAGGGGAAATAATGGTTTTACAACTCTGGCTGAATTTATGGTCTGGGTTCCCATGTGGATTGTGACTATTCACGCTGCCTGCATCTGCTTTTGTTGCAAATCTGCTCATTGGCTCGATAAAACTAGAATCAAGGCAAGACAGATTGCTACCTGATTGTCATCCTGAGTGACCCAAACTGGGCAAAGACCAGCTGGGGAGAGACGTCCAAGTGCTCAGTAGGGATGTGTTTTGTGTATAAAGGTTTTCATTTGCTGTTCATCCTTACTTGAAAACCCTTGTTTGTCTTGTGCCTCAGCATGGTTCAAACTATACTCCCTTGTGATGAAAAATAAAGGTACAAACGCAGCTTCTGTTGGGTTTTTGTTTTAGACACAAGAGCTCTGGCTCTCAAATTCTGCTAACTTGTGCTGGGTATCGGGAGATGCTACCGTCTCCCACCGCACCTCTCACTTACTGTTTGTGGCGTGGTGTATGAAACTGGGAGCTAAACCAGGCACCGGTACCCTTGGCGGAGCCGTGGCAGCTCATGAGCAGTCTGATCGGCACTGGTTGGGACTGGGGCAGCAACTTCCCTGTGCTCAGGGGGGTGTGAACGTGTTGGGGTGCCCACCCATTGCTCACTGCCTTGCTTGGCACGTCCCCTTCCCTGCCCTCCTCTCAGGAGTTGAACCATGCCCTCATCCCTAGGCTGTGCTTGCTGCTGATGTGTTTTTTCTTGAGCTGTTCCAGATTAGGATTTTTTTTTTTCCCCTGCATTTATCTTCTTACTGCCCATTCTGATACAGATGTAATAAAAAGAAAAAAATGCTGGTTTTAGTTTTTAATAAATACTGTTGTGAACATATTGAGGGAATGGTGTTTTTTCTGCTGTTACGCAATAACATGACAATGGAGATGTAAGCATAGCAGAAATGCTTGATGAATGTCCTATTGTTTGTGTCTTTTGGCCTTAAAAAAAAAAAAAAAAAGACATTCAGGAAACACAGTCTGACTTCTGACCTCATCTGAAGTGTCTCTTAGTTGTGAAAAACAAAAATAATGCAGAAAAGCTAGACAGAAGCTAAAATCGCTGTCTTGTTGCATAGAGGCTGCTGGGGTGAGGAGAAGTCCTGCTAAAGCCCTGAAAGCTTGCAAGATCTAGGGTAAGAAAGTGGTGTGTCAAGAAGGCATGACTCTCCTTCCCCTGTATTTATGGAGAGACTGTCCTGCTAAGGCGTCCTGCTGCCTTCCAGTGCTGTCGGTCACCTTTGGGATGCTGGAACTGGACTCTGTGGGACCAAAGGATTATTTGGTGCCCAGTTTGGGTATCAAGTGGCTAAAAGTAACAGCTTGGTGAAATAAGCCCCGTGGACAAAGTGTGCGGTGATGGTTTGTCACAGGAGTGTGTAGAGACCTGTGTTCTATGGCAGTGATAAGCTGTGGATTTTCAGACAAGGTGGTAATGCCTTGTTCCTGCGTGTTTGTGTCCGAGATGCTTACCCTGGGTTTCTCGCATCGCCGCTTCACCCAGCTGCCCAAACGCCCTGTCCCTTCCCTCCCCGTTCCTTGTGGCAGCACTGGAAGTCTCTCTGGTGTGGCACGCTGAGGACCGCTTCTGCATCTGCAATCTGTGCAGCCAGGAGCTCTGCAGACTTGGATCCTGTAGAAGTAAAATAGTGTTCCCTGGGAAAACTCACCTGATTTGGCTTCTTCCCTGGGACAGGCTTTCTGTCGCTGCAAGAGCGATGCCAGCTATGGTGGCGTGGCAGTAGCTGGAGCAGATGGTGCTGTTGTCATCGTTTTAATTTCTATCCATGTGTTGAAACAGCTCAAAATAACTTAAGAAATGAAAGCCCAATCCGAGAAGATACCTTGAATGTTTTCCTTGCCCTGAGAAGATCTCCTGCATCATTAATGTCCGCAGCACTTTCCTGGTTCTGTCACATCCACTCCCACTAGCATCACTCGCATTTGTAGGCTAGAGCTGTGGCATGAAGAATCTTTTATATTTAATATCTTCATTACCGTGGCAGCGTTGAATATTCACAGAACTTCTGTCAGGGTACAGCAAATGTTGTCAGTGCTGTGAAATCAAAGAAAGAGGAGCGGCTGAGATCAAAGTAAGCAATAAACACATACCTTGTGTCTTGACAGGGTCTTTTTCAAGCTGGAGGCAAAACCTGGAGGGGCTCGAGGTGCTGCGGGATGGTGGTGCTGGCCTCCCGCGCTTTCCCCCTCCGCTACCTTGGTGCTCCAAACCCAGGGTGAGATGACCCATAGCACTACTGTCTCGCACAATTCCTGCTTCTAAGGGCTTCAGTTTCTGCTGCTTTAGTGCCTTGAGCCACCTCCTCGTGGGGTGTTGGGGCAGTGCTGGTGGTGTAAGGACTAAGGACCAAGTGGTGTGATCTGAGCCTGGCTTGGCGAAGGGCAGCCTTGCTCTGCCCAGTTTTGAGGTAAGGGCCTCGCTCTTTGGATCTTTCCACAATCAAAACATTGCTGCTCTGAGGACAAGGTATCTACTTTTTTTCACCATGTATTTTGGACCCTTCCTGTGGTGCTGTACCGCATCCACACGTTGCTAGCTTCGTTAAGGAAGGAGATACCAGGTACCCGAATCTTCAAGTCCATTTACAGGTGTAAGTGAAGTTTTCTTCTCATAAAATTCTCTTAATTTATGAGGCTTCTGGTTGCACGTTGATCTCTTCTCAGTGGTAGCATCGTTTGAGCCTAGCACCGAACCACAGCAACATCATCTACCTTTGGAGATGGACTGGTAGGGAGTGGGTGCAGCCTGCTCCCTGCTTGCGCTGAGGCCAGCTGGCTAGAACAGCTCCTGGAAAGTGCAGGATGTGGCCCTTCCCGGCACAGGAAGGCTTAATCCTGCTTGTGTGTCCCTGAGGGCCCTGGCTCTGCGCATCGCAGCAGAGGTGGCTGTTTTCTCCTGCAGCAAAGAAAGAAAAGATTCATGGTGCTGGCAGGAAGGCAGCTGAGTGCTACAGGGAGTTTCTTTCCTTGCAGTGGACTCTGCAATTTTTGCACTTAAATGCGGAACATTTAACTTAAACTCTTCAATGCAGAGTGTGCTGATGGTGAGTGTGTGCTCTGCAGATGGCTCAGGGCTTGTATTTCATCCCATGTTCACACCAGATTTTGGACATCTCTCTAGCCCGTGGCTCTGGTGCACCAAATGGATGCTGTCGTACGTGTGCCACTACAAAAGCCTGCGGAGAAAGGAAATCAGCAGAGCTTTGGATCTCGCACTGGCAGTCATCTCTGCTGGGTCCTACAGCAGACGGCTGTGCTGCAAAGCAGTAGGTTGTAAGATGGAGACGGTGCTGGAGAGCTCGCGGGAAGATGAGCAGCAGAGCAGCTTTCAAGGAATCGCTGTGCACTAACCTGCTACGAATAGAAATAACTTTATTTGGCACTTTGGTCGATCACCTCGCACTCCTGCTAGGCGGAGTGGGCGCCTGTCTGAGAGCTCAGCTCCACGCTGTCTCGTCACCCAGCGTGGGTATTTTCACCTTCCTGTTTGTTTGAGGGTGTTTGGTGTCTGGCTGGCTAATAAAGAGCGAGTTTTGGGGTATTTCTGAGCTCTTCAATTGACTGAATTGCATTTCAGGAGCTCTGTCTGAGAACCCAAGAAGGGTGTGATGATCCTCAGTGTCCTCCCACGTTGACTGTGTTCAGGGAAATGGGGGTGATCCTGTATCTGTCAGCCTTTCCCTGCCCTGGGATGTGTTCTGGTACCCACTGGAGCATGAAATAAGTCCTGTCAGTTTGTTTCTGACCTCATATTAATGAAGAAAATTGTGATAACCATGAGAAACCGCTGGCCATGCTAATAGTCCTGTTTGTGGTAGATTGCAAGCGTCCACAGAGCAGATGAGCCCTGCCAGGCTGCTTTTACCACTGACTGCTGTGTGAAAGGGACCTTCCTCGACTGCCTGTGATGGGAGCATCCTTTAGAATTGTTCCACATGAGCGACAGGGAGGAGTGCGGCAGCTGTCAGTTAGTGGGGATGGATGTCTGTTTTTCTTTCTTCAGGCGGTGCAATCTCTCAAGAAAGCGATTTCTTCCTCCTCATGGTGTAATTTGCCAGCCAAGGTAAAGGAGGCTTTTGATGGGGCAGAATGCTGTCGTGCCATTGACTGTCCTAATTCATTAAGACTCCAGTGACATTTTGGGGAACTTTTCTTTCCTCTTTTCCCTCTGCCCCTCCAGGCACACATAAACATGACTTTTCTCCTGTTACTGGAAGGTAAGATGCTAAGAACATATTGACTTGTGTTTTCTTCCCCGCTGGATTCTTTTTGGTGGCAGCGGACAGGCTGGGGGAGCAGCTCCTGCCAGCCACCGGCGAGGCTGTCTGAGGGCTTTGCCATACTGCCATGCATGGCAGTTCAGCCACATCTCAGCATTCAAAGCAGCCTTTGAAAGGCAGTGCAGGGGGTAAATATTAGACCTCCACCATTTTCTGTTAAGTAAATAATGACTGTTACAAGCCTGAACGCTGGTGAGCCGCCCTTAAAACGAGCAGCAGGGGAGATGCTCTGATTTCCAGCGGGTTGGGCTGAGCCTGGGATGGGAAGAGTCAAAGAGAATTAGCTGGTAAATAAGATCTCCTGCCTTCTCTTTGATCCGCTCTACATGTTCAACTGCTTAAAGGCTTCCCAAGCAAGCAGGATTTTGGGGGAGGAATTTATCCACCCGTAGACCATCTCATGGCTCTGTGAAATGCATGACTGCAAGGTACTCTAGCAGGGGGTTGGGAAGAAATCCGAAGGTAGCCTAGTAAATCCCTGCCAAAGAGGCTTCTCTTCCTTCTATTCGCAAAGAGCCT
>NW_009627828.1:14026-36285 GCF_000690535.1 Cariama cristata
TGAACAGACAAGGCAAGCTTTAAAACTACTGTTGCTTCCTTTTTTGCTGCCATGTAAGCCCCTCTGATCAGAGCTTTAATCTAGCTAAAGTTAGCGGACTTAGAGACAGCCTGATCTTTGCATCGTAGTGTGGAATGAGAAGGGTGATCCAGAGTGCTGACACCTCCCTGGGTAGCAATTGCCCTTAAACACCCTCCCGTAAGCTCACAGAGAAGGCTGGGGCCGGCTGTAGTGGTCTTGCAAAAGGTTGGTTTCGACTTGGTCAGATAAGCCAGACAAAAAGCGAAGAAGAAAGGTGAGAAGGGGTGAAAGATCAAGGAAGGAAGATGCTGATGGTGGCAGTAGATGCTGCAGGTCGACACGGAGGTGCTGAGGTTTCAGGTGAGATGAAGCTGGAGCCTTGCTGCCCTTGTGTCCCTGTGCTGTCCCTCAGGTCCTTCCTCTGCTTTCCCCACTCAAGTGCTGCTCCAGAGAGAAGTCGTCGTCTCTTGAAGAAGTCTCTCTCCTGAAGGAGAGCAGTGCAGCTGGGAGCACCGAGGTTGTGGTGTCTGTGGGAGCCTGGTGTCTACTCTGGTTTGTCCCCAGCCTGCTCCGTGACAAGCCTTTTCACTTCTGTTCCCCTTGCAGGGAAGGTGGGAATAATGATGTCTTTGGTAAACCACTTGTGCTTCTGTCAATAGCAATTGATGCAAGATTTAGGGTTAATATTCCTACATTGCAAAACACTTGTGTATGTCCCGTCAAGTGATTCCCAGCACATTCCTGTTCTTGGAAGAGGCCACGTTTGTGGTACCCTTTTATTTGGGCAGAGAAGAGACATGCAGATAAAACCATTTTTCGCCTCCTGAGTCCAGCTACTTCTGCAGCTCAGGCTGTGGGCTGGAGTTGTGTGCCTGGATAATCTGGTCTCCTAATTGCCACCCTGCTTGGAGGCAGCTGCTGAACTGGGCCTAAGCTGATTTGGGATGGCAAATTCTGTTAGTTTAATTCTCAGCAACGCTGAGGAACTTGTCGGGACGTTGAGTGTCCCCTTGGCTTTTCTGTAGCCACGAGCATGCCCTGGAGACCATTGCCAGCTGGTGACCCCCAGCAGTTAGCTTGCAGAGCTCTTGGCTGTGGGGAGGTTAGATTTGTAAGGGCTATTTGCTGATGGTTCCCTGAGCTCTTGTGTCTTTGAACCCAGCTTTTCTATTCCCTTTTAATGCTATTTGTGCAGAATCTTGGCATCTCATTGCTTGGGGCTTCCTTACCCTGTTGCCACCCTTACCTTTCCCCATCTTCTTTCCAGAGTTGGTAAGATGTCATTAGCTGGTGTGGGAGTTCTTTATTGCTTGGTCTCAGTAACCTTCGCATCCCAAATGGGTGTGCATGAAGCCAGTGTGACCGCCCTTGCTGTGCCTCAAAGCTGTTCTGCTGTGAACCCAAACCCATCTCATATTTGCCTGAGAGGTATCCAGCCCCCAGAGAAAGGCATCAAAAGTTCCAGCCCCCAAGGAATCACTTAAACTATAACATGGAAAAAATGTGGAAAGAAAAAAAAAAGATGCATTTTTGAGACTATTTCTTTTGCCGCTCCCTCCTATTGTTCTAAGAGGCATTTGTCTGTCTTTGAACCTGAAGGAAGTTTTTCTAGGCTCTTGACTAGATAACTTGAAACTCCATGTAATTTCTCAGCTCACTGCATATTAGGCAGTGCCTGTGATTAATGAGATCACCGTCCATATTCCTTCCTCTGTCAGCTTCTCGGAAAAACAGTACTTGGAGAAGTACACAAAGGAGATGAAAAGGAAGTTGCTTATGAATTATGAACAGCCTTTCAGGCTGATGTTATTTCGTGGGGCTGTCACTCCATTTTAATTAAGTAATTCAGATGGAATGATGCTTTTTGAAAAACCCTGTTTGTGTTTGATCACCTTTCAGAGGTAACACTTAGATAGCTCATGTTTGTTGAATTTTCATTTTCAAGTAACAAGAGTGGGCACTTGCTGATTAAATAAGGCAGAAGGAAGACACTGCTGCGGCTGAGCACAAGACGCAATAGCCAAGAGACTTTGCCCGTGTCTGGAAATTAGCTGGGTGATTGCTTGGACGTTTTGTGGCTGGTGTGAAAGACGGAGCTCCTCGGTTGGACTCAGTGGTGAGTACTAGAGTGTGCAAATCCAGCCAGTATCTCTCAAAGCATTGCACTCACTTTCTGCTGAAATTTCGCTTTCCTCTTTTTTCTTACAAATGTGTGGCTCGTAACTCCCCGCACCCAGCCGCAAACAGATCTGCCAACGCCTAGTTTATTTTGGGATTTGTGCATATGTAAATGGAGCACATTAGTTCCCAGACTCGTGATCCCTGGAGCTGCGCAGTTTGAATTGCTGCAAATCGAGACTCTACCCCTTCCCCTGTGATCGGGGATAATCCCGTGGCCGTTCAGGACCGGTGGCTGTTGGATTGTGTCCCGTCGATCCTTGGGCTGCGGTTGTAGCCCTGCGTGTTGCTGGGCCCATGGGTGAGTGGGGTGCAGCTGCTGACCCACTTTTCCTCGGACGGGCATCGTGGGAGCACTCATCTCCTGGCACCAGAAGGGTTGCGGGGATGCATTTTCGTGCTCCTTTGTGACAGTGCTAATGATGTCGTCTGGCACAGATTACACAAGGCTGAGTGCCACTGAAGCACAGCTGTGTGGTCCCCGGCATCTGCTTTCTTCCCTCTTCGCCACTGGGCCACTCTCAATAGGGTACATTGTTTTCAGCCTTGATTTTATTTACCTTTCATTGCAGAGAAACCTTTTGCCAAGGGATTAAGACTTCGGGTTGCCCGACTTAATTTGGGATCTAAATCTTCCCAGGCAGAGAGCGCCGGAGGCTTTGTGCGTGGTTTGCTGGTGGTTGGCCTGAGCGGCAGCAGAATGAGGGCTCTGCTGTGCCTTTGTGCCGGTGGTGATGGGTCCTGACCGTGCTCCGGAAAGACGTCCGGGATGCCTGTTTGCTGTCTGTGCAGGAATTGCTGCTGCAAATTGGGCATGGGGCTGTGGTGTGGAGCCATGCGAGTTCATGGGTCACCAGGCAGGAGAAACATGCTGCTTTACGGGAGAAGTTTCTTTCCAACACCTGGGGCTGGTCTACACCCTATAAACAGGGCTTAAATGTGTTCTAGCCAGAACTTCTCATGTATTTCATTCATTTACTGATTCAATTTTCTTTTTTAATCCTGATTTGCATAGGCCTTCCCTGTTCTCCTTCCCATTTTATGAAATAGTATTCACAGCCATTGTTAGAGTTCCTCTTGGAGGAAGGATGCAGCAGTTGTTTCTCTTGGACCAATTTCCACATGTGTGGGTTTTGCTGGGGCGGGGAGTTGCCATGAATTCAGTGGTCGGCTTTACTCAAAACAATGCCACCCCAGCTGTGCTCTGGTAGCTTTTGCTTCTGCTGACAGCCCAGACCAAGCCATTTTATCGATGCCTTCAAGCCTAACAAACTATTTAGAAAATAAGAGCAGTGCTTTAATTTCTGGCTCAGTTCTCCTGGGCATGAATGCAGGAGGGTGTCAGGGATGTGGCTCTGGTGTCTTGACTCACCGTCATGGCATCTTGCAAACGCAGCAAGGTCAGGCTGGCCATGGGCTGGCACGGAGACCTTTGTGGGTGCTGGACAAAAGGCAGTGCGTGGTTTTGCAGGCAGTGTGGAAACCATCACGTAAAGCTGGTAGGCTTTACTGTTGGGTCTCTGCAACCTCCTGTGAGATGAGGTTGTCTTCAGTATCTTTGCCAAACTCCACAAGGAAAATTACGTTTTTTGCTGTTTAAATGTCTTGTGGACCTTGAGCTCACTACTGGCTTTCACTTACTGACCTAAACTTCAGTGCTGTCGATAGCTGTTAAAAGTTTGCATCATTTCACTTAAGGCTTTTCCTTACTGGATATGTGGTCCTGCATACCTTGGGCTCTTTGGGATGTAAATTGCTACTTTGGCTTTTGGCCCCTAACATTTTGTACAACACAGGCCTGCAGGGACTGTTCTGGGGCCTGGTTCAGCTGTTAAATGCTATTCAAATGCTTCAAAGTTGCTCCTGGTTGCTCAACGTTGAGCTTAACTGGCTGAGTTGTGGAGAAGTGCATCCGGAGTGGCCCGGTGGCCTGAATGCCACAAGCTGTCCTCTGCTCTGCCAGTGGATCCACGCACACCTCCAGCCCGCCCTGGCTACAGTAAGTTGGAATAGCTGCTCCTCTCCAGGTTATACCGGTCTGAGGGTGGGGATGGCAAATATTCAGCTCTCAAACCAGTTGGGGGCTTGGAGCCCACACTGTTTTGTAATCCTTTATCATTGGGAAAGCATCTCCAAGCCTGAGAGTGAAGTACGCTGTGTGCCAGCCTGCGTCTCGTCTTAACGCCGATGCAAATGGCAAAGCAATTCCATTTGGTGGCAGGAGATGGCCGGGCTCTCCCCACTTAAACTCACCTCTGGGACAAACTGGATTTGATAGGCCCTAACTAGGTTGCATGCACAGAGCAAACCCCAGAGGTACTGGTGGGCTGAGCCTGTGCTGCCAGAAATCAGACTCTTTCTCCTGCTCCTGGCAACAAAAACTTTGCCCCCCCTGCTTGCCTCCCCGTGTGCCTTGTTGCTCAGCATGCCGCTCCTCTCGAAAGGTGGGCTACGGGTTTGAAAAATGCGAGGTTTGGAGGAGCTGTTAATTATGGGATAGGCTGTTGCTTTTTAGATAGTGTCCCTGGTTAACAAGAATAGTTCTGCTGGAAATGGATAAGATTCTTAGGAGGGTTTGTGCTTTATCTGTCATGCAGAGGGTGCTGCTGAAGTTTATCTCTGTGCAGCTATGCTTGCTGTAATTATTCATTACTGAACCTTCGCTTCAGGGTGGGGCAGGTTTTACAGTTTTTAGAATATTTTTTTCCCCTTAATGTTCTGTTTTTCCCTAGGAGGGATTTCCCCTTCCCCCACTCGAAAAGAAAGACAAATAGGATTATCATTATAGACTTTTTTAAAAATTCAAAGTAGTTTCTCAAATGCACAATGTTCAGACAGTCTTTGTTTAAGAAGTCTAATCTAAAATATGCAGTTTTAATAAGGTTTAAATTCTCTTTAGTCGTACGAATTTATTACCTGAGTGAAAACCCAAAGCAAAGCTGAGACTTTCCCTCTAGAATAAGAAGGGGGTTGCATATAGGCAGTTCAGTTTTGCTTCTTGGTTTCAACAGGACAGATCTGTCCCAAAACTGTGTTCATCATCAGTATGGTCTTGAGTGAGCGATGCTTTTAGCTAACGTCTACAATGGATGAAAAAGAAAGAGGGAGAGAATGAAGTTCAGCATCCATTGGAGAGGCATAAAATATCTTTATAGATGATGTTAAAACTGTATGATTGTATGGCCTGCGTATTTCAAATTCTGCTGGGAGAGCTTTGCAGCTTAGAGATAATGGTGGTGGCTGCTCACTCGTACTTGCCCATTGAATCGCTTTGTGCGCTTAATGTTATTTATTTGCTTATCTGGTGCTGATGAAATTTCATCAGCCCTATTGTAATGGGTTTAAATCTCAGCCCTGCCAGGCTTTGGAGGGCAAACTGTAGGAAACGCTTCCCGAGCCACACGGGAGGGGCAGCGTTTGTCAGAAAGGCATCTGTTGAGTGGGCATTTCTTCAGCTAAAAGTAAGATGCTGTGGGAACCATGTGGGAGCTGGATCCCCCCTCCCTGCCCCTCGGCTCGTACCAATTTTGAGGATTTTTTGGTTTTCTCCACCACTGGCTGCTGCAGACAGCAGCTCAGTCGCAGGGTGACTCTGTTCCTTTGCCTGCCGTGCTGCGGACACGGTGGGAGGACATGGTGCTTCATCTGCTGGGAGGTGCGTCTGCTCTCCATAGCAAACCGAACACCCCTCAGAATCACCATGTCCAAACGAATGAACATCCAGGGCGTTTCGTAAGCTGTAGCCAGGTTTCAGGTGCTCTCAGGGTCCCATTGAGTGGTTTTTGGTTTTTTTTTTTGATGAATCTTTGTGGCTTTTGGTCATGCTTTTTTCCTTGTAACAGAAAAGGCAGCTCTTTCTCTCTTGTCTCTGAAAAATTAATGGCTACATCCTCCAGAGCCCACCTCTAAGACAGCTGAATCCTGCCTTGCCTGGAGCTGAGTGGGAACGGGAGCTGCCTCTGCCCGGCTGTGAGCAGCACAGCGTTAAAGGCCTTCCCACAAAACTCAAAACAGATCGCAAGATCGTCAGCTTCTCTGAAAAACACCCGGCCGTTCCTTTGTGCTGAAAAGCCCTGGCACCGGCAGGTTGGTGGGAAGCAGGGCGACAGTCAGCCCTGTGACCGGCCGGCCCTGTGCGCCCGCCGGCAGATCCACCGGCCTTTGCTGAATCATGGCTCGCTGCTGCTGTGCCAGGGTTACGCAGATGCTGAATGCTCTATTCAGACGAAAAGTGGAAGATCTTTGGCTGTGTCGGATGCTGTCCATGGAGCCAGCAGATGAGCCTCTGGCGGGTTATGTGAGCTTGCTAGCTGTCAAGCTAGAGTCCTCTCTGGATGGTGTCCCAGGAAATTCTTGTCCAGAGGCAAGAAAGAACTAAATGTGTCTTTCCAGGGAGATTGGGGGAGATGCTAATTGCTCTTCTCCAAAAAACAGGTGGGAGGAAGAGAGAAAAGGAGGCAGAATAAGGAAACAGTAAGCCTCATTTAAATCCAGCGCAGCAGATTTGTGAGTGGTTTGCCTCCGGGTTTGCAGTTGGGAAGCGGAGATGTTACTGTCTGTAGAAGTGTAGTGAACTGAGCGGGGCTGGGAGGACAGTTAGGGACCACCAGTTGTGAGCGGGGTAGGAACTGCTTCTCCCATCCACCTTTTTGTACCAACAGACAGAGCAGTGCCTGGGGAACACTGCTGGACTCAGTCCTGCGTGTGCGTTTGGGGCAGAGAGGTCACTTTTCTGTGCTTGCACACACACACCCCACGTTTGTGTGTCATTTTACACTCATGTTCATGCCCAAGTTGCTTTTGTGGCCTGTACACTAGGTCAACTTTATATTTTAGTATTTCAGTGCTAAGTAGACCTGTAAATAATATCAAGCGGCAGCCAGATGAGACCAGTATGTAATCAATACGATCCTTTGAGGTCTGGGAGGAGGGCAGCCGTATGTCCAAATAATTAGGGCCCACCGTTTTTGGGGTAAAAATTAGGTACTTAATTATTTCCTATTTTATACCTCCATGTTGATGGGTGATTTTCTTTCAGGGCAAGTTCTTGAACTTGCTTGGTACAGTTCTGTCAAATGGCTTTGTAGCTGTCTAAGGCAGAAATTAAATTGCATAGTCATCTTGCTAAGGCTTAAAAAAAGCTGGGTGAGGGATCTGGTTACTAGCATCGGAGTTTCTCTTGCGTAGTTCCGTATATCCAGTTAATTTATTGCCATCAAACAAAACCACATGAGTTTGCTTCCTTGCTGCCGGTAACCTGAGCTTCGTTGCTGGATTTGTTCGCTCCTGACGGTCATGGCAAACGTGCGATTGCACTAATAGCTGGTTATTAATCACTGCCAATGGCTGTAATTATATCAGCTATTAGGAAGTCAACTAAAAGCAATGACTGTCCAACCAGCATGGAGAATGAGGAGCAACACGGTCCTTGCTTCGCAGAAGCAGATAGTGTTTGTTGGCGACTTCATTTCCTTTTGTGGATAGAAGCACGTTAGAAAAATAACTCTGAATTTTGGCACCTTTCTACTTCCACGCCGGTGTCCAGACCTATTTACTGTGCTTTGCTCTACACCATGGTGTTGGCTTTCTGAGCACTGCACGAAGGATTCAGGGTTAAAGCTGGCGTTGTGCTGTCCTCTCAGACCCACAGCAAGCAAGAACCTCTTGTCTCAGAGTCCCTGGTCCAAATCCATCTTTGGAGAGTCCTGGTTTACCCCTGTATGTCACTTTTGGATTGCTTTTGAGATGATCAGTGTGTCGTTACAGCTGTGTATCCCTGCTGGGTGCATCCAGAGGGGTAGAAGGCATCCCTTCCTCCAGCAGCATCACACCTTGCCAGCAGACACTTCTGTTGAGAGACTGATTAAATCGGCAAATGCAGAGTTTGGAGTGTGCGGCAGAAGTACTTTCAGGACTAAACATGCGGCACCGGTGATCGCCTGTGACAAAACAGTGGCTGAGCATTGTCCTGTGTGCACCAGGGGGGTCATTTTACTTGGGACATCTTAAATACCTGTGGAATTTTGATGTTGCATCTGGGCAGAAGTTGCCTATATCCTTACTGTGATGGATGCAGTGACTAGCACATGCTTTAGCTTGTGCAGGAATAATTAGACATTCCCTTTGTTCACAGGGAACGTTTACTCCTTTATATGTCTTCTATGCAAAATCTGTCTTCTCCTTTTGGCTCACACCCATAGGTGAATTTTTTCTGTCCTCTGAGTGTGGATTGCTGTGACCTCCTGTGCTGAGAGCCTCGTGCAGCTCTGCCAAAGAGCAGTGTCCGGCTGGGGCAGCCCTTTTAGGTCCGGGTTTGGCATGTTAACCCTCCCTTCCCATTGTCCTCCTCTACTTGATGACTGCAGACAAAACATGCTCCTGGTGGATTTGGAGGTATTAGCGTTAGATGGTCCGTGGAGTATTTCAGCACCAGTGTGATACCCAGTAGGTAACATGTGTCTTGAGCTGTGAACCTTCCCCGAGCACAATGGTGAGATTTCAGGGCTCATCAGGAACTGGGAGCAAAGTAGATCTATCCTTCCAGTGGCTGAGAAGATCGTTGGTGGTTGTTGGCTGATTGCAATAGGATGCTTAATGCTCCTGGAAACTGGCTGACAAACCAAAATTGTCTCACGGAGCAGTAGATGGGAGCGCGCAAACTGGGCTCCAGACGAAGGCATTTTGTGTCAGGTTTTGCCTAATGAGTGCTTGTTTTTACTCTCTTTGTCAGGTAACTTTGCTGAGAGATGGCGGAGCAGCGTCAGGACATCACCATGATGGAGGATCACGCAGCTGGCCAGGAGAAGCACATCCCATCAGGTGAGCGTCTCCAGGAGGAGATGGTGTAAAGGACCTGCCTTGCCCACTACTGAGAGAAGAATGACCTAAATAGGGAGAGTGGGGCAAGCGTGGTGGTGCCGAGGGGGGATGGCCAGGAGGAGTGGGTACATGTGTGTGGAAGGTTGCCATGGATCAGCTGGCTGCAGCCAGTGGACAGTGGGTAGCCCACAAGATGCTCTGGTGTTCACAATTGTAGGAAAATGCTGCTCTTTGATATCCTTGCCCAGCGAGAGCAGAACAACCCCTAGTATCCAGACTAGCGATGATCTTATTGCTGCAGCTTTTGCAAATGTGTGTTTCTGCGTTCACTCCTCAGTTTGCTATAAAAATACAGCACTGCTTTTATTTGGAGACACAGCTCAAGGATGCTTCTTGCTGCCTGCTTTTCTCACCTGCACAGGGCGATGGGGAGAACTGAACGGAGAGCTCTGGGAGCGGGGGCCATGCAAGAGTCTCTTACCTCATATTTCAGACCTGCATTTCTCAAGAAGCCTTTCCTTTCTCATTCCACCATGCTCCACAATTGAGCTTGGAAACCCACGTAATGCCAGCAAACGTGGTGGGACTCACTCCCAGCTATGCTCCATATAAACATCATCTTAATTTTCTTTTCTTGAGGTGCTTTGGACACACCTTACACCAGATAAAGAGATCCATAGCATCCATTCATCCCAGGTTCTGTAATGCATTTCAGTCTGATACTTCCTCTCAGCTTGTAGCCTCAGCTTCACACATCACAGGTTCACAGGGATTTTGCTTACGCTATTTTGAGTCTTCTTTTCCAAGTCATTTTCTCCAGTTCTCAATATTTTATTTGCCCAGATCCCTTGCAGAGGGCAGACTTGTGCTTCTTGCCCTGCCCTTCCAAAAGATGACTTTTGCAACCAAGTCTTCGCCCAGTACGTTACGTGCTACACCAGGCCCTTTACAAAGGCTTGTTGGTTTGCAATGATTAGAATTAACGCATCATGGAAGCGTTCAAGCAGCCTGCTCTAGGCGGGAGGCTAATGGCTCCAGAAGTGGCAGAGAGGAAAACAGTGACTCAGAAGTTGTACATCTTTTCTGCTTACGTTGCCAAGATCTCCTTTCCTGCTTGTACCATGCTTTGCTGTTTCTAGCTGTCTGGTTCACTGGGCTTTTCTTTTGCTGATGGGTTTCTGCTTGTTCCTTTTGGTGATGACACTGGTGCTTTTGGTTGGCATTTTCACGCTTTGCTTGCTTATTAGTTCAGGTGTTTTATGCTCTCCAATTACAGTTTCTTGCGCTGTGGATCTAGGCAATCAGAGTTTGTAATGCACAGGCCATAACTGATAGCCAAGGACTTGTTCTAAGCATTTGAATGTTTTCCAGGCTATCCCCTTCAGATACCAGTCGATGATGGATCGGATGAGCCTGTTTCTGAAACATCTGACGCTAAGAGCACCCCAACTACGGAAGGTGGGAGCTCTTTGACTTACTGCTTTGAAACCATGATGGATGGGGTCCTGGTAAACCTTGCCAAAAGACTCGCCGTGCTGTGTGCTGCTGGGGTTTCTCAGGAGGAGTGTCTGCACTCTTGGACAAGTGCTCTTCGTTAGTCTCATCACAAGTGACATTTGCCACTCTGCAGAATGAGATAATGAGATTTAAAGGTGGAGAGTGGGTTGGAAGGCAAGAGAAGGTGAAGTGTTTATTACAGCTCAGGAGGTTGCTTGCGGTTTGTTTCCTGAAGACTTTTTACACAGTGACTGCAAGGTCCCATGGGCTCAACGCAGCCGGGAGCAATCCCGTGTTGTGTGCTCCCAGGGCCAGAGGTTTGCATCGTTGTGTTCCCCCAAGATACTGAGAGCACCTCCCAGTCACTGTGTTCCCTTTCAGAGTTAGCTGTTCCTCATAGCTCTTTTTTTTTGCCCCCACTGTATTTACATGTTCATTAGTACAGCGTGATTCATGCTGGAATGATAAGATGGGCAGAGTCTGTACAGAAAACAAAACTTTGTGCTGATGTAAAGTCTGTATTGGTAGGACTCAGGGCAAGTCTGTGCTGCTCCAGGGTGTTATCTGAATGCCATGTTTGTAGAAAGCATCTGCTTCTGGAGTGGTCTAGAGGCTTGTTCACCATTTTAATTAACTGCACTTTTTGTGCTCCTCTGGCTGCTTTAATCCCAAGGATCTGCCTCTTGGAGACTTCAGGTAAAGGCATTAGTTTGCAAAATTTATCTAAAAGAAAAGTGGACAGAGAAGGTGACCGGTTCCAGCCCTGTCCCGCTGGAGGTGTGGGCCGACTGATTGTCTGTGAAGCAGCGCTGTTCCTGTGGATGTGGCACAAGAAATCAGCATGTAAAACCTGGCTGGTGCAGAAGGGGATATTGTCCCTCTTCCCAGTTGGATTAGGACTGTCATGATGAGCAGACATCCCGCTGGTAGATGGGACCGGGTATCTGTCTGTCTCGGAGCTGCCCAGAGTGCGACGCAGTCGCAGTGCTCAGATGGTTTATGAAGGTGTCTGATGGGAGCTGTTCTCTCCTGCTCCAGACCAGTGATGTCCCCATGCAGATAGCATTGCCATGCATGCAGATCAGGCACCTCTGGCTGTCTTTAGCTGTGCATTTCAAGGTGGTGTTTACGGTAAAGCCTTCAGCTGCATAAGGAGTATGCTGGAGATGTGTGGTTTGTGGTTTGTGTGGCAGAGGCTCACGGTGTCCCTGCGATACTGGCTTTGCTATGTCATGCTCAGTTGTCTCCCTCCACAAGCACTGGCTCAAGAGAGGGAGTCGGGTGCTTTTCTGAGCGAAAAAGTTCTTCAGGCGTGTCCTGGCCTCCACAGGGTTTTGCCACTCGACAGCTATGTGAAAGCTACGTTGTTTTTCAGATGCCACAGCACCTTTAGTGGAGGAAGGAGACCACGAGGATCAGGGTGGTGTCGAACAGCACGGGGAGATCCCAGAAGGAACCACAGGTGAGGGAGACCAAGGTGCAGTTTCATCTCTTGATGCAGACAGAGCAGAGAGCTGGACTGGTTAGTGCTTAAAAATCACACTGCAAAACCTCTCGCAGGCGTGCTTTGCTCCTGATGCGTGCTTCTTTCTTCTCCGCAGCCTGCAGAAATAATTCCGAGCTTACAATTGTCCTCTTGCCTTCCCCATCCTGGGGGGAAACTTGCAGCCTTTTCTTCTCTCTTTCTCAGCTCCACATCTGACAGTCTTTCTATCTGGTGTCTCTGTTGTGGCATCGCCTCCCATCTCCAGGCTAAGCGCTTACCTGCAGATCCTGGTCATCTCTGCCCCTCCGCTAGCAGCCCCCGCTTTGCTGGCAAGGCGATGCGGTCACCGCAGGACCTTGCTGCTTGTCTCACTGGTGCTCTCGCTCAGCCCAGACCCTGCAGTTGTCTTTGAAGCAGCAGGTGAAAACCAGGCCACTGCAGCAGTTCTGTGGCTGCCGGCGCGTTTTAAGGATAACGCAGAGGAAGTGAAGTGGCTAATTCAGTCTGAATGCTCTATGGGGAATCACTGCACCTGGGCCTGGCTTTCCAGGGAGGGATGGAGGTCTTTCAGAGGCAGAGTAAGAAGGGAGCGAGCTGCAGCAGTGCTGTGTGTGTATGAGAGGGCAGGAGCTCCTGGGAGAGCCAAGTCTGTATGTGAAAAATTAGTGTATGTCCCCTCTGCGGTAGCCACTGGCTTTTCGTGGAAGCATCAGACAGCACCTGAGAAAAGTAGTGGGTGGAAGTGGGCTTCAGTCAATGCCCGAACACTGAAACGAACCCACAGCACACTCCCTCAGGCAACCAAATTGTTCTTCACCCGGTCCCCAGGTTGCTGGTGAAGCCCTGGGCTGGACCGCAGAGTGGCTCGCCTGCTAGCAAGGATGCGCAGTCTCTGCTTCAAGATCTGACTGTACCAGGGAGCCAGGAAGAAGCAGTGTGTCCTGAACTCATTGGGAAAAAAATGGAGAAAACAGAGAAAGTCCTAGTTTGACTGTAGAACTGTGATGTACAAATATAATTGATGAAGCTAGTTTGAAAGTAGTCATATATTAAATTGAAAAAATTCTGATAGAGACAAACCATCATTGCTGTGAAAAAAATTGTGCTTCTCTAGTGTACTCACATGTCAGATTTATATCAGACTCGGATTTATTGGTGTCAAATAGCCTTGGCAGAGTTCATTACAGAAAGCTAGGTAGTAGACACCAAGAAGGTAGGGCTCAGGTAAGAGTTGGACATTCATGTGAGTGCTGGTGGCAACGTAAACGCTAGGTGGGTGTAGAAGAGGGGATATAAATCCCCAAGTTTCCCTGCTCCTTAACAGCCTGTTTTCTGCAACTCTACCTGAAGAAGCTTGTACTAACCTGCCAGGATGTGCAAGTTGGTGAAACACTCCTCCAGTCTGGTACAGTGCAGGCTGAATAGATCTACCCAGATCCACCATCGGTGTGGGTTGGTTGCCTTTCTGATTCTGCCCAGCTCATAATAAGGCGCTGATGGGCAGAATCAGCAGGGAGGTGAATAAATTCTCCAGACACACACTTAAACTTAATTCTTGTTTTGATCATGTTTTTCCCCTTCTTTCTCTGAACTGGGACCAGCTGAAGAGGCGGGGGGAGGAGCCACTCCCAACCTGGAGGACCACGCTGGAGGAGATGCCACTCAAGGTTAGTGAATCGCCGGGGTCCGGTTATTGCTGCCCACATGTGCGGCTGGTTGCTAATGGCTTGGGAATTTTCTTCTGTAATGCAAATGCTCTGCACTGTACGAGCAGTTCTGCAGTTCTCCCTGTTCCTGACGGGGGAGTGTCATTCATGCTTTGAATGTTCCAACATACTCATTTCAGGGGACTGCAGCTTTTCATGGACCAAATTTCTCTCTCAGATGGCTGAAGGCCCTGGTGCTTGTTTGTCCATTTGCAAAACAGGGCATCCTCCGGGCTGGAAAAGGCAATAAACAGAGCCGGAGTGGTGCAGTGAGCCAGAAGGAACCGCTCAGCATTGAGCAGAGTCAGTTTTGGGCCCTGCATTTCACACGTGAAATAAGTGAATTGTTTAATTACTGTGTTTCTTTCTAACGTAAAACATGTCTCAGACCTACTCGCTGATGCCCTGACTTCAACATTAAGGGTGTGTTTTTCTCATCCCAGTCTTAGGGAATGTGAGTGGCAAAGCCAGGCACGGTGGGCAGTAAGCGTTTTTAGAGCATTAATTGTGTGTCTGCTCAGATGAACCAAGAAATTATCCAGGGACCTCTTGGATATCTGGAAAGCCTCTCTTGACTCTACTCGGTTCAGACTTGATGGAAAACCTCAGGACAGGGTTTTCCCAAAGCACCCAGTGCTAGCTTAATTCCGTGCTCAATGGTGGAGACTTACAGGTTCAAACTCACTTTGATATTGCTGTCTTGCTAGGACTAATATGCCGTAGCGCTGATTTGATACGCTGTTTAAAATCTTAGTTAAACCCCGTTTTGTAAGGTAGTTTTCTGTGCAGTAAACATCACAAATTTCTTCTGTTGCTTGGGCAGCATCATGGCTGCATTAGTGCATTTACAGACATCCGTGTCTTTTAAAGAAGTAAATAGGTCTTTGCCTCCTCAGCTCAGGGCAGAATTCAGGTCGTCTTCGCTTTCCACACATGGATGAGCACAGTTATGTGCAGTCCACTCCCTGCAATTAAAATGAAACCTTTGCTTGCCTGTCCAGTGGTTCTTGGACTAGCAACTCTTCTGTATTTAAAATAGTGGCGCCACTACAAAAAAGAAATCAAGATTGTTAGTGGGAGGGGAGTGAAGTTCTCTCTTCTGTCTGCCCTATTCAGCCTGGTTCTAGCTGCTGTTTCTCACCAGATTTTTAGTAAGACCTTTCTGTACTGTCCTGGGATCTTTCACCTGTCAGATGTGGGGACATACAGCTAGCTGGAGCTCTGATATAACCTACATATGACATTTCTAGGTTCTTATGTAAATTGTTACTTCTCTGAAAGTGAACTTGTAATAATGTGCTGCTTCCTTTTAATGGTTCTCTTTGATTCGGAGGAAAATGTGATTATTGATACACACACAGAGTCTTTGATATCTCGTTACTAACTACCTTTATTTTTCATGCTGTGGGATTTGAAAAAATTTCAAATGTTGAATGTATGAAAACATTTCAAATGTTACCTGCCAATAGGTACCAATTCAAGATTTCTCTTAAACCATAATTTTGGAGGTCATTGTGTGGTCCTTTCACTTAACCATTATATTCTCTTAAAATAGGGAGAACATTGATAAAAGACTGAGTCAGTCTTAACTTCTTTTCTTGTTTTAACCTTGTTTGTTAATCTAACAAAGCAACAATCAATATCTCAGTACTGAAGTGCTCCGATCTAGGCTCTTCAGTTTACCTGATCAGTGCTCAAAAAGACCAAAGACTATTTGAAGCTGGACAAATTCATAATATAAGATGCACATTCTTACTAGGGCAGTTGATTTTTAAAGCAATTTACCTATGTTCAGGGTGAATTCTCCATTGCTCAGTGCATCTTTGCTTCACTTGAGTGAATTTCTAACAGAAAAGCTCCACTAGAATATATGGCTTAATGCAGCAATTGTTGGGTGAAATTGTAAAGATGTGTGTCATGCATGAGATCAGCGATAGAACAGAATTTTCTCTTTGACCCAAAACAAACAAACAAACAAACAACAAAAAAAGAGATCTGTGTCTCTGTGACACTAAGTTTTGGGTTTTAAATGTCACACTTTTTACTCTGCCCAAATGGTGGCAGCAGCACTGGAGCTGTGATTACCCTGAGTGGGTGCACGGTCCAGAATTGCTGTGGCTGTTTGGCCAGAGCCACATTTTTCCTTACAGTCCTTTCCACTCAGGCTCTCTGCTCCACTGACTGTTGAAATACATGGCAATAAGAGAGGAGACGTAGGACTACTCTTCCCCAAGCTCATTAGCAACAGAAATGATCTGGAGAGCAAAGCAGAGATGGTTTGAGCTCTGAGAGGCTGTAACTGGTGCCTTGTCTGCCTGAACATCTCCTGCAAGGGAGGAGAGGACTGTAGGGATTTTGCAAGCCCTTGGAGGAAGGGAGGGTGCCTGACCTGTTTTGTTCAGGCTCTTGAGGCAAGAAGAGGTGGTCCCTGACCAGCAAACTGATGGCCTGGTGGTGGTGTTGGATTAGAAAATAGGTGTGGTGGTGTTTTCTGAAAACCTCTGTAGCCACACCAGCTCATAGAGCGTGGCTGTGGCAGATGGTGGTGGTTGGGTACCCCAGCCACCTCGGAGACCGGGTCCAGGGAGGAGTCTGGTCTCCCACGTGCTGTGGCTGTCACTGTTCCTCATTCCCATGGGGATTAGAGTCTCTTTAAAAGCAAAAACCACTCGAGAAGTGAGTTGACTGTTCAGTGAGGCAGTGTGAGACTTGCTTTTATCTCTAGATTGACAATAGAAATCCTTAGTCATTCTTCAGCATTACATGACTGACTACCTATTTGAAATGCCTGTGCTAATTGTTTGCCCATGCTTCATACCCTGCATCTTCAACTCCAGGGGAGCCGAGCTCTCCAAAGCTACAGCCTGGCCCTCAGGAGCCTGTGGGAGATGCAATAAAAGGAGAAAGTCAGCCCACAAAGCAGGTAGCTGGGGTTCTTCAGCAGCCTCTTCTGTCGCATGAAACGAAGGCTACAACAGCAGCTCCCACCAGAATTGAGGTCACCATCCCAATACCCCTGGAGATGTACCAAGACTCCAGACCATCTGAAGACAGCAAAGAGTTGTGGGATCATCGAGGCAGAGAAGGCATTGGTGTGGATCCAGCGCTGGGAACGGAGCTGGGTCGTGATGTGTGTGCTGAGGGGTTGGCAGGAGCAGGTGGCACAGATGACTCCCACGTTAAAGATGGGCCATCTCCTTTATATACCAGAGCCCCATTAAAAGAAGATGCCAGTGGATGGGAGAAAGATGAGGTCCGTGATGTTGATGAAACTTCTGAACAGGATTTGCTTTCCCTGGTGGGTCAGCATGTTTCACCAGGACCTGAAATGGGTTTGTGTCCAGCGATAGCCAAGGAAACTCTTGAAGAATATGCCTTTGGAGAAAGCGAGTCCAAAGATGTCCTCAGAGACATCCCAAGAGAGGCACTTTTTGTTGAAACTGAATCACGTAAAGCAGGAAAGGACCAAGAAGAGAGACAGCCATTGGAGGGTGAAGAAGATACAGATGTAACCCCATCAGAGCCTTCTGAAATTATCTCCCAAAAAGAAGCTGAGCCCGGGGAGGGAGGAGATTCTGGACCCTTGCTAGAAACAGCCAAACTCCCGGTTGAGTTAAAAGATGATGTGAAAGACAAAGATGCTCCTTTGGAAGAGGCTGTGCCAGATACAGGAGAACGTCGGACGCCCAAGAAGAAACCTCGTGCCCATGTTGCAGATAAAGCCGTCAGTCGCGTCCCTCTCCTAAAAGGTGTGTGCGCCGTTTGCCTGTCCTGAGCTCACGTTGCCGGTGGCTTGCTCATGACAAGGCTGCCTGAACACAGTACTTCGGCTTGCTGCCACCTCTTGAATCCTGCTGCTTGGGAAATGGCCTGGACCTTTGCTGTGAACTGATCTACAAAGCGCCGCTGCTTCTCCCTCCCTCTCCTTCCCTCTTTAGTTTAATCCTGGAGATGTCCTGGCTTACTTGCCAGACCCTTATGCTTCGGGTTTGCGTCCCTTGCATGGTGCTGGCGTGTCCCCAATCATGCTTTATTCACCTGTTTTTGTTTTGATTTCCTTGGATCTGTTGGGTGGGCACCTTAACTCACCGCTGGCACCTTCCCAGAGAAGATGAAGACCGGATGGACGTTGTTCTGGCATGTTGGAGTGGGGCTAACCCGGCACACGCTGCAGCTTGTTCCAGCAAGACATGCCATCTGGTTTGCATGTGTCCACTGTCCGGTCCAATAACTCTTTGTATTGGCTTTCCCCCAGAGGAGGGAGGAGGAAAAAGGCAAGACGGCAGGTCTAACCATGGAAAAGGCCCCACATTGGTCCTGTTTCTTGTACTTTTCCCTTAAATATCCACTACTGACTGCTGTTGGAGGCAAGATCTGCCGCTAGCCGGACCTTTGTCCACTACAGGACTCGTCCGATGTTCTTACAAAGCATCCTTCTCCGATCCCGGTTCTGGAGGGGATGTCCTCGGTGATCCAACGTGATGGCTGTATTTGGGGTGTTTTGCAGGAGCTGCCTGTGTGTGTGTAGGCCTGGCTCTTGGGTCCATCTTAACAGCATGTGTGTCTCTAGGCTAGGCTGGGCTGGGAGGGCAGTCATACCCTGGAGCTGCTCTGTTCATGCAGCGATCTCAGCCTTCGCCGTCTTGGCTGCAGTGCTGAGTTCACCCCTCAAAGCACGAGTATCCCTGCCAGCAGAGCAGCTCTTCGACCTTCTCTTTCTCCAGGAGCTATTTTCCACCTTTACTGGGGGTCAGAGGGATGTCACTAGGGGCCCTGCTCAGTGGTCAAATACAGGTTTTGCAGTGAGTTGTGTTAATAAGCTGGGGCAGCAGCAAAAACGTTAAAACCCGATGGTGTCTCACCATGTTGCCCCTGAGCTCTGGCTGTCCAGGGTCTGGCCTGGGGAAAGCTCTGCCTTTCATCCCAGTGCTGCATCCCAAAAGCTGGCTTGGCTGCTTCCATTAGCTTGGAAATGCTGCTCTGGTTTGCGGCAGAGAGAATGTGCTCTTTGCTGCCTGGGGTTCGTGAAGAAATTGTTGATGTAGCTTTTTCCATTGGAGCTAAAGCTCATAACATATTTCTCGTTGTTCAGTACCTAGTAAGCCAGCGGGAAGCTTCGCACATGTGCTGCAGGGCATTGGCATGGCTTGCTATCACTCGCATCGGAGCCTGAAAACGGTGGTGGGTTGGGGATGCGTTGCCCAGAGTCAACCAGTTTCTGATTGAATAGGAAGAATTTATTTGATTATCTAATGGTCTTTTCCTCCAAAGACAGAGATACTTCATGGCTGTTCAGCTCCAGCTTTGCTCCAGTCTGCACTTGAACTGAATTTGGGCAGGGTAGTGCATCCAGCAGCTCTGGGAGAGGCTGCTGGGATGGGTCAGTGCTGGATTAACAACATTGTTCCTGTCACTAGGAAAGGGCTGACTCCCCAGGACAAGTTTCCAAAACACTGGGGAGAGCATCCGGAGCTTTTCCTCCCAGATTAGGGAGGAATTAGCTGAAGACGGGGGAAAAGGGGCTTTTCTGTGAGTGCCTCATAGTACAAACATTACTTCCTCCCTGTTTCTAATCTCCTAATTAGCAATACTGCAGTCTGGTGTGCTTGTAGACTAATGAACAAAACACTGAAATATTGTCAGAGTCACTGTAAGCTTGATAACGAATCAAGTAGGACAACGGCTAAAACCTTAAGACTCTGCAGGATCTGACCCAGATCGAAGGCGCGCTGTCTGCTGGGGAGGCAGCAAGCAGTGTGTCAGGAGGGATGGGAATTAACAACGGCCAGGTATAAAAACACTTTGCAAAGCTAACACACTGAACAACAACTTCAAATGAGATCACAGGCAACCTGGTGCTGCTAGGATTGGGGCATTCTTCAATTTTAGTCTTTATTTATAAGATTGTTAGAACCAATGGATGTTTTAGAGAGAGAGAGGCTCATGTTTAGGGTTGAAGAGAACTCTGTTCTGTCCTAAACTGAACAGATGCTACTGGAACTGAGTGCAAATCTGGGCAAAATGGTCTCATACAAACCTTGTGGCGTGTGTCTGATGCTCCAATGATGACTAATGCACTGTTGCCTGTGCGCAGGATAATCTGTTAATCCAGAAAGAATGTGTTTACGATGTGGAAGTATTTCTGCAAGGAAGGAGTGACTTTGTAATATTTCTAAGAATAATATTTAATTTAAAGGAGAGCAGGAACATGGAACACCCACCCAACATGCATGTTGCTGTAGTGCAGGCATTATCATCTCTCTGGAGTTTACTGACCAGTCCCAAGAAGTGTAACTCTGTGTGTTTCCATTTGCCAGGTCATATTGACAGCAAAGACAAGGAAGGTCCTGAAGCTGAGGGAAAGAAACCGAAGGTAAGCTAAAAAATAAAACCAGAGGTGACTTCAACCCTCTAAGTGCTGTGCATGTTCCTGACTCCCTCTCCTGCTCTTCTGGACTGCCCTTGTGCCTCTTAGGAAACCTTGCCTTTATCTTCCGTTCTTCCATCTGTCTTTCAAGAGTGTTTTTATTTCTTCTTCCCTCACCGTGGTTTGGATGGTGCAATCCGTGGTGATCTTTGAGGGCGAGGAAGCCAACCAAATCTAAACTAAACATGTGGCTCATGTTGGGTCGGTGGTTAGAGAAATCATTTTCCCAACCTGAGACCAGAAAGCAGACAGCTGGCTTTGCTGGGGCAAACCGGTGCAAAAGCAAACTCGAAACTGCTTTGGCCTGGATTGGGAACAAGCAGCCTAACAGTGAAAAGAGCAAAGCATGTAATTAGAAAATTAAATTAAATCATCTAGGCCTTGCAGATGCTGTGTTCTGGATCAGGAACAGAGTTTTATAGTGGGTAAATTCTAGAAGTTTAAGGATATCTGTCACACTGCTAATTTGGAGGAGGGTTAGTTCAGCTAGCCATTAGCCTGGCTGCTGCCTGGGCGAGATAATGGCAGGATAATATCAAGCTAGGCGTTTGTCATGATAGCAAGCAATCGTCTAGATAAAAACCAGCAATCCATTATTGACCAAGCAGGTTTGATGAGGATGAGAGACCTGGGAGCATCGATCTGCATCTCCCAGAAATGCTGCTGTTGACAGTGCTGTACCTGTACCTGCAGCATCTGTGCCAGCGGAGCACGTGGTGCCACTGGTGTTGAGGGTGGTGGCAAGTGCAGGCTGTCACGGGGTGACACTGTCCCAGAAAGGGGCTCGGGTGTTGCTGCACCCTGTGGGAGGAGTAGACCTGAGGTACCCCATACTTGCCGGTGTAACTGCGGGACCCCAGCAGTGCCCTGGGCCCCGCAGCTCTTGCCCACCTTTGTGCTGCAGGGAGAGGGCAGTACCAGCCATCGCCTATCCCACACCCAGTTCTGTATTGCACCTTCTAATCCTATTTAATGTTGGTGATCCCCTTTTGTTTCCCTCCCATACTGATTTTTGTTTTGTTCCAATTTTATTTTGTTTCCATGTTTAAGAAATCCTCACCTTCCACTGCCAAACCCCCAGGCGATAGACCCTCCATCCCCCCCCAACGACACACCTCCTCTAGCACAACCCCTTCGAAAACACCCTCCAGCCTTGCTTCCACCTCTAAACGAGTCTCTTCTGTCACATCCCGACCCGCCAGTACAGGAACGCAAGAAACGAAAGCCAAGGTAAGGAAATGGGATGTGAGAGAGGCAAAGCTGACTTGGGGAGTACCTGAAGGTGTCCCTGACAGGTCTGGTTGAGAGTGCTTGGCTGGGCAGTCTCTCTGTGTCCCATTCAGTGGAGAGGGTGGGATCTGCTTCCCTTCCCCTTCCAGATTTGGCTCCAGTTTTGGTGTTGGAAGTAACTGGGTCCATCTCACCAGCACGTAGGGACTCTTGCTCTGCGTTACAGCAAAAACATCTCGTTGCTGCAGGGTATTACCTGGTCTCCCTGAGACATTTCCAGGTCATTTTATGCTCTTTTGTGCTCTTCTTTGTTTTGCAGCTTTCTGCTGTGTTTTGTGGGCACGTTGGCTGTAAACAACAGATGTATTTGAAATGTGCTGGGGCCAGATCTGCCAGGTGCTATGCAGAGAACAGGAAATGCACACACATCTGTGGCTTATTCTGCAGTGCAAAAAGTAGCTTGGAGTTTCCCTTGGTGGTGTTTAGTCATACAAATACACGCATAGTGAGGGAGAGAGCGGAGATTGCAGGTCGCAGACAGCGAGATATGGTTTTACCGTGACAGGGATTGCGATGACTCTGCTCTGGTTCCCTGCTGCCTTGGGACCAGTCAGCTTGTAGTCACTTGCCTGTTTTTCATGAGCTTTTTTACACAGACCAGCGTTAGAAACTGATAGATTTGGGGAGGCTTTTCTGCAGGATCAGAAGATGACAAATAGCATATTGCTATTTACATGCCGGTACGGATGATGGAGATGTTATGGTAGTGTGTTACAGGTGGGGGTCAAGGAGGTGCTTCTCTGTGTTTGGAGTCTGTCACTGTACTCCTGAATCTGGTCTAGTCAGTGGATTGATTTATCTTCTGTACAAAATTTTAGCAGAACGGGGCGGGGGG
>NW_009627829.1:0-2347 GCF_000690535.1 Cariama cristata
CCCGTTGCCGTCCTTCTGCCCAGTGAAGCCTTGCTTCTACCAGGACATCCCCGTAGAGATCCCTGCTGACTTCCAGAAGACGGTTTCTACCATGTATTACCTCTGGATGGGTGAGTCTCTGGGGGAAATCTAAGGTCAGATCCTGCGGGGAGGTAGAGGAACAAGTGTCCTGTGTGCAAGTGAATGCTGCTGCTCTGGAGAAGTTGCAATTAACATGTGGTGCCCAGGTCTGGGGGGCTGAGCCCTTGGTGCGGGGAGGGGGGAGCCTCGCTCGAGTTGCCTGACTGATGTCCTCTCTCTTAGCCAGCACCATTGCTCTCTTCCTGAACTTCTTGTCTTCGCTGGCCTGGTTCTGTGTGGAGCCCTCGTCCGGTTCTGGGTTCGGCCTCTCCATTCTCTGGGCTCTCCTCTACACACCCTGCTCCTTTGTCTGCTGGTATAGACCGATGTACAAAGCTTTCAGGTGTGTATCTGCTTTAGCTCTCAGGCTGGCAAAGCAGCGGGGTGGGGTGGCTGCATGGCTGGTGCTTGAAGCTGGGAAGATTGGGCTGCTCGGCTGAACAGGCCCAAGTGCGGCACCGATGGTGTCCCAGCTCCTTGTGGCCTTTGGGTCTGGGGGATGTGGTGATTTTGCACTGAGCTTTCTGTTCTCCTTGTGTCCCCTGCTTTAAGGAAGGTTTGAGAGTTCTTTTCTGTGGCCTAACCTCACCTGTCTCTTTCTCCCAGGAGTGACAGTTCGTTCAACTTCTTTGTCTTCTTCTTCGTCTTCTTTGCCCAGAACGTGATGTACGTGCTGCAGGCAATTGGCATACCAAACTGGGGATTCAGGTGTGTGTGGTGCTGAACCCCAGGGAGCCCTGGCCGGCCAAGTACCCCAGAAAGGGAGGAAGTGGGTGGGGAAGAGGGAACCTATGGGCAACCGCCTCTTCTTTTGCAGCGGCTGGATATTGAGTCTGATAGCGCTGCGGAAGAACACAGCCGTGGCTGTGATGATGATCCTGGTGTCCTTGTTCTTCACAGCAGTGGCTGTGCTAGGCATCATTATGCTGAAAAAGGTGAGTTTGGATCGAACCTTGGGGCCAGGGCGCCCCTTTGCGAGGATGAGGGTGGGTTTTGGGAGGTGCAGGGGTACGGCACTGTTCATTGGGGGCCCGGAACAAGGCTGGTGCCTTGACTCCGAGCTTGCTCCTCTCTTCTAGATCCACTCTCTGTACCGCCGGACAGGCGCCAGCTTCCAGAAAGCGCAGGAGGAGTTTGCTGCGGGGGTCTTCTCCAACCAAGCGGTGCGCACTGCGGCGGCCAACGCTGCTGCGGGTGCTGCCACCAATGCCTTCCGGGCGCCCTAGCTGGGCGGGGCGGGGGCTCCGGCTTCTCACGTGGGCTCTTTCTAAGGAAGAGGAAATCCAAGTTGCACTTTCATTGGATCCCCGTGTGTCTGCATCAGCTGTCAGAGGCTGCCTCATCCCAGCTTGGAAGTGCTGGTGCCTGAATAGTCTGCTGCTCTAACCCCTTTCCTCACCGATGGAGGCTGTTCTGGTTTGTACTGGTCCCCTCCCCTCAGTGGACCAGGGAAGGAGTGGGATGAGAGGTGCTGTGGCCTTCCAGCACCAGCTGCTGGGGGCAGGAGCCCGCTCCAGACGTGTGACAGGGACTGAAATGGCTGCTCACCTTCCCTAGGCTCTCCTGTTTCCCCACCTGGTGATGCCACTTGTGTGCCCTGGGTCGTGAAGGATTTCCCCCCTTGTGCGCAGTCCCAGGGGGTGCAGGGGCCAGCTCTTCCCTGGAGGCTTTTGCCTACCTTCCCTTTGACGCATGACCCGATTCTCTGCCCAGAAAATCATCCCGCTCTGCCCCCAGGGGCTTGCTACCGTGAGGTGGTGCTGGTTCTGGCCCCAGGGTGCTGAGCTGGGAGGCAGCCCCCCTCCAGTCCCTTTCCCCATCCTCTCCCTCTCTCCTTTGCTGGGCTGAGCCTGCTTCAGACGCAGGGAGAAGGAGGGGGTGCATGATGGGGCTCCTGCCTTCAGCCTGTGTGCCAACTGCAGCTGTCCAAGACTGGCACGTGGTGGATCTAAAGGCCGGGCTGGGCACTGAGGAGGGATCCTGGTACCTCCTTAGCTCCCTCCTCGCCTCCAGTGAGGGGAGTGTGAACAGCTTCTCCCTTCCTCCTCTCTGCCTGCCCTGGGGCCAGCGGCCCCTCGCTCCCCCTTCCCCAGGGGCCTTCGTCCTCCTCCCTTCTCAGGGGCTGAGCTGGTCCCTGTGCGCAGCACTGCCCGGTACATGCCCTGTGTCCCCGCTAGCCCCCGGTATGCCCTGTCCCATGTGCCGGTGTCCTCGGTCATTCCTGGGA
>NW_009627830.1:0-1156 GCF_000690535.1 Cariama cristata
AGCGTCTCTCTGCTGAACGGGGTTCTTGGGATGCAGAATAAGGATTTCTGCTGGAAAACATCTCATCTGAGCTCCGAGCGCTGCTTTTCAGGTACCCGAACGCTGTCCACAAGCCTGAAGTCAGCTGCAAACCTTGGCTTTGGCACAAGGAGCTCTTTTAACGAGCCTCATTAGGTACCTGAGCATCCTCGGGAGCTGGGGACCCTACTCCTCTCTGCTCTCACTTCACAGCTTCAATCAGGTGCCCACCAACCTTGGGCTTACCGCAGGGATCTGGAGGAGCTGGGCGATGTCCTCGCGCACTGGAGGAATCTGGGCTGTGCTGGCCGGTGGATAACACCTTGTCTGCAGCGCTGGAGGAGCAGGCATGCACCACAGAAAATGCCTGCTGATGTTGCAGTCGGAGCACGGAATGCTCCAAGTGCCCCAGGGCTGTTCCTTCTCTGCTAGCAGCTTGTGGCTCCAGAACCTGCTCAATTGCAAGCAGTAGTAAATGTAAAATTTGTTTACAAATCCCTGGTTTTTTGAAGTAGTGGTGGGATTTAAGTGCCTACTTCCTTGCTTTCTGCGGGAGTGCTGGCACATTGGCAGGCCTGTAGGGATGAAGGCAATTCCTGGGAGGCAGCAGAAGGAGTGTGAGCACCTGGTCAAATTGATATCCCGGCAGGCCCAGCTGTCTGTGCCGCTGCCACTGTCATCACACCCAGCGGAGACCGCGGAGTACAACCCTGCTCCCAGAAGCAGCGGAGTGGAGCACAGCACTTCCCTGAAGCCAGAGTGTGCAAATGGGTGGGTGCAGGCATTCTGCAAGCAGGGCTGCTGTCGTGTTGCCAAAGCCCCTCACTGCGGCACCCCGCATGGGCCAATGTGCCCCCCACCCTCATCTCCCAGCGTGGCACTTGCTGGGGCTACAGGTGGCCAAAGTGCTCATGGTGGGGTTGATGCTGCTCTTCTGTGGCCGCATTCCTCCAGCCCCAGGTATTGCTTGGGAAGGTCACCTCTCCACCCAGCCTCCGCTGATGCTCCTGGGGCTGAGCTCCTACCAGGGGAGGGCCTGGGGGGTCCCTTGGCGTGGCTGTGTGTGCTGGTTTTGGCTGGGCTAGAGTTATTTTTCTTCAAGGCAGCTGGCATGAGGCTGTGTTTTGGATTTGTGCTG
>NW_009627831.1:0-849 GCF_000690535.1 Cariama cristata
CTCCCGCTCCATCTACGTGGCAGCCGACGAGATCCTCATCGCACCAATGCTGGACCAGGCCGACGCCACCTTCCAGGGCCGCGTTAGCTTGGGTTCCTACCCGGACTGGGCCAACAACTACTACCGCGTGAAGCTGACGCTGGACTCGGAGTCAGAGCAGGACCTGGAGGAAGCGTATCGCTTCTTGATGGAGAAGCTGCCGCCGGGCATTGTCGTGCCATTGGTGACGGACTGCGTCTCACCAGCAGCCGTGGAGGTTTATGGCCTGGCTGAGTCAGGTACAGGGCAGCGGTGCTGCAGCACCGCTCGGTGCCTCTATGGTGCTGCTGCGCAGATCCTGCAGCCCAGCAGGGCTGGGGCAGTGGGAAGAACAGCTTGGGATGAGAGCTTGCCTGTTCTGGTGTGCTGGAGGGCTTGAGGGATGCTGAGGCTTTGCGAGTACTCCAGTTAGGACCAGCCAGTGCCAGTCCCTGAGAGTGCAGCGTGTGTTTCCGCCATGCAGGAACCCATCTGTGGCACAGACCTGCAGGTTGCGCAAGCTCTTGGCTCCAGGCTGTGGTGCCGGTGGTGGCTCCACGGTGCATCTGGAGACAAGACGTGCCTGGAGGATGAGGTGCCACAGGCCCTGGGGCAGTGCCAAGGCAAGGTGGCCCCAGGCGAGCACCGACCATCTCCTCCCGGCAGGCTCAGCCCTGGGGCAGAAGGTGGCAGCAGCCCTGCGGACCATCGAGGAGGCTTTGGACCGATACAGCCTGGCCCAGCTCTGCGTGGGCTTCAACGGAGGCAAGGACTGCACGGCCCTGCTGCACCTCGTCCATGCTGCTGTGGAGAGGTACCCAGATGAAGGGC
>NW_009627831.1:1038-1261 GCF_000690535.1 Cariama cristata
TCCCAAGGCGGTACCCAGCGAGACAGGAGCAGCTGCAGGTGCTCTACATTCGCATCGTGTCCCCCTTCCCCGAAATGGAGCAGTTCATCCAGGCAACCGTCCAGAGGTATGGGGCAGAGAGGGGTGGGCCACCGGGTAGGGGGTGAGCAGCGTTTCCCGCAGCCTGGCGGGCAGCTGCCCGTCCTGCCTGCATAGGTACAAGATCCAGCTCTGCATGGTGGAG
>NW_009627831.1:1315-1619 GCF_000690535.1 Cariama cristata
ACGCGGCGGACGGCCCCCTCCTCGTTCACCCTGATGCCCATGTGTATGACGGATCCCGACTGGCCGCCGTACATGCGAGTGAACCCCTTGCTGGTATGTGGCCTCCACCTGCTCTGGGGACGGGGACCAGGCTGTCCCCGCTTGGCAGGGAAGCGAGCCTGGCAGGTTAAAGCAATGGGGCTGGAAACCAGCACTAATCCACCCCCATTCTGGAGGACTTCCCTCCCAATCCCCCCTCTCCCCAGAGCAACTCCTGCCCCGTTGCATGGCTGTGGGTGCCCCTTGCTGCAGCCACGCTGCTTGG
>NW_009627831.1:1739-2077 GCF_000690535.1 Cariama cristata
GGGGCCTGTCTGGCTTCCCCGGGGGTGAGGGGCCAGCCCGCCTGCCTTTGCTGTAATCCCTGCCCAATTCTGCCTGCAGGACTGGACCTACCGGGACATCTGGGAGTTTCTGCGCAAGCTCTTTGTCCCCTACTGCATCCTCTACGACAAGGGGTGAGTGTCCGGTGCTGCCTTCCCTGCTCAGCACGGCCGATCCCCCTGGGTGCAGTCTTGCAGCCGCCTTCTCCCTCCGCAGCTACACCTCCCTGGGGAGCATGGCCAACACGCTGAAGAACCCGGCGCTGCGCTACACTGACGCCCGGGGCCGGGAGAGCTATCGGCCTGACTACGCGCTGGAA
>NW_009627831.1:2122-2382 GCF_000690535.1 Cariama cristata
TAGGGGAGTCTCGGCTGGTATGCTGCCGGCAGCCAACTCCCCCACGGACATCCCTGGTGCTGCCGGGGATGACACTGAATAAACCTGCTGCCTGCCAGCACTGAATAAACCTGCTGCGCTCAGCCTGCGGTCTGCATTATGCTCACACTTGGCCACGCTGGTCCCTTTGGGCCCCACGAGGCTCTGGTGGGAGTGGGATGAGAGGTGAGGCCAGCTCTACCCGAACAAAAAGGGTCCCTGGGCAGTGCCCCCTCCCTGCG
>NW_009627832.1:0-257 GCF_000690535.1 Cariama cristata
ACCCGGGGACAGCCACCACCCCGCTACCCATCTGGAGGCGAGGGGGGGGTGGCTGCATCCAAGGCACAGTAAAACATTTTACTACAAAGCAGAATTACTCCAAAGACTGATGGGCTGACTTGCGAGACCCACTCACATTTATGGAGGTCGTAAGTTATAGACTCCCGGTGAACTGGAGAAAAACATACCCCTCGCCTTTTATAGGCGAAACTCCCTGCCATATATTAAACTCTCCAGCAAACGGACGGGGGCTTTAC
>NW_009627832.1:504-815 GCF_000690535.1 Cariama cristata
CACATCCCCGGACATTGGCACGGCACCAAACCGCTGGGGTCTGCTCACCAAAAGCCTTTTGAAGCTTCTGCCGGGGAAATCTTCAGGGCCTCGGGCATGCTATCTTGTTTTTTCTTTTTTTTTTCTCCCCCCATTTTTGACCTAAAATATTATAGTATGCCATGGAATAAGCGCAGGAGCCTGCCCTCTGGGTTTGCTCTCACCCAGGGTTCAACTTTGTTGCCCAAATGCTGGGAAATAGGGGAAAAAAACCCTCCTATTGCTAAGGGAGTGGCAGGGGGGGAAGGCAAAGGAGGGGATGCGGGGGGGGG
>NW_009627832.1:880-2144 GCF_000690535.1 Cariama cristata
TCTCTTTTGACCGCAAGCAGCCAGGGAAGGAGGATGCTGCACCCAGCCCGGCTCCTCCAGCTGTCCCCCAAACACCCCGAGAGGCTGCATGTGCCCTTTTCCCACTTTAAAATCATCTCTTTTTTGCAGGGAGGTGAAAAGACTTGAGCTAGGAGAGGTGCGACATGCTCCAACCCACGCTGGGCACCCAAAGGATGGGTGCCAGGACCCCCTCAGCCCGAACAGCATCACCTCACCTCCTCCCAGCATCACCTCCTGCCACCCGCCTTTTTGGGGTCATTTTCTCATCAGGGCCTGGAGAGACTTAGCATTTCTCTGTTTGGAGCCAGGATAAGCATTTATTAGAATTAAACAGCTGGGAGCAAGATGATATTTAAACTGGTATTAGGAGAGCACCGGCGGAGGGAGATAATTCCTGGGGTGCTCTGGCAGCGCGGCGGCCGGGGGGGTCCTTGGGTCTCCTGCCGGAGAGCGATACAGTTAATTTGCAGCCGGAGCTGGAGGCTGGCCCATGCTGATATTGCCGTGTTATTTAGAAGAGAAAGGTCAGGCTGGAGATTGAATAATCAGTGACAAGAAATCCATGGGGGGAGCAGGGCGGCAGCTCCACGCAAGACTCAGCATCCCTGTGTTGCCTCCCCAGGGGTTTCTTTCCCTCCGCTTTGGGCCCTGTGGGCTGTCGGAGGCTTTCGTGGCAGGGATCCTGCCCGCCTTGCTCCAGCTTGGGAGCCATGGAATTACAGCCACCCTCTTTTTCATCTAATACCTCCACCTCCAGGGACATGGCAGCGCTGTCCTGGTTTTCATCCCACGCCCAGACTCTTTTTTAAATTGCAAATTATTTTTAAATTTAAAATCACTTTTTGCTTAGAAAGGTTTTTCAAAATTTGTCTTTTTTTAAACTAAAACCCCAAGGAAAACACAAGAAGCCGCCAACCCTTCCCCTGCTCCCCAGCCCTGGGTGTGACAAAATTTGTGTGACTAGGAGCATTCGCCTCTCCCTGCCCAGGGAAACTGAGGCATGGGGTGGGAGGCACAGGGGATGCCGCACATCAGGCACCATCACTCCTGCATCGCATCCCTCCGGCTCCCGCGCTCAGCAGGACGGAGCATCAGGCTTTGCTTTTGCTCACCATCCCCCCCGGCTACACCCCAAACCCTTCCTGCCCCCCTGCATCGCCATGGGGAAACCCCCAGGGCATCTTGTTCTCCTCTTTTTCCTCCCAAAAAAATACACCAGGTTTGGTTTCAGGTTTTGGTTTTT
>NW_009627833.1:0-832 GCF_000690535.1 Cariama cristata
CTGTAAAATGGGTCTTTTTTCTGGAAAGGGGAATCAAGCTTCACTTCTGGTATAGAGTTGATTACTTGAAGCCCATGTTAATGAATTTAATTTATTTAATAATAATTTAATAAAAATTCAATTAATTAATTAAGTTAATCAAGTTAATTAATTGAAGCCTGTGCCTTCCTTAACAGGTGATGCTTCCCTCCCCTCGGTGCATTAACCCGCTGCTGCAGGGAAGGGGTGCTGCTAATAGCAGAAGAAACAGAAAATAGCCATCCTTCTCATGGAACTCATCCGACACGTTTGATACCGTACAGGCGAGGCGTCTTCTCACTCATGAATATGCACACACGCTCTCCCCCCCTACCTCAGGAACAGGTGTGGAGGTGGGCTGCAGGGCCTGGACCCCTGCCACCACCAGCGCCTATGTAAAACACTTGAGCAGCAGAGTTATTCACAGTGGTTTGTTCCCTGCTCCCCTCCTTTTTCCTTTTGTATTTTTCTGTTTTAAGAACAAGAAGGAAAACTGAATGCAGAAGAAAACCACACTCATATTGGGTTTCCCACCATTTGGCTTATGGCGGGGCATCCCTCGTGGCCATCTAAGATGCATCCTCCCAGGTGTGGGAGAGATGCCAAAGCAGATGAACAGCATTGAGGTTTGCACATCCTATTTTTCTGCATTCAACCAGGCACTAGTAATAAGTTTTGCAGGAAGAGACAAAAATCTCACCATGACAAAGCTCTTGTTGATCCCAAAGGAATGAGAATCTCCAGCGGGACTAATCAACTCTATACTGGAAGTGAACCTTGATTCTCCTTTCCAGAAAAAAGACCCATTTTACAG
>NW_009627834.1:0-259 GCF_000690535.1 Cariama cristata
CCTGGCAAACCCTCGGCCAGAGAAATGATGGCGAGGAAACGGGGTGCACAAGAGGGACTCATCCACAGCTACATCCAGCTCAGCCCCGAGCCTCAGCATCCTCACATGGCCCTGCAGCAACTGCAAAAAACAGGGCTTTTAAGGCCAGAGACTCTAGGAAATCTCGCAGGGCAGATCCCAAAGAACCACGGACATTTCACAGCCAGGAAACGTGCTCCAGGTACAGACCACGGAGGCCAGGATCCTGCTTCGAAGGCAT
>NW_009627834.1:315-818 GCF_000690535.1 Cariama cristata
GAGATGCTCCCAGCCCTGCCCGGGATGCCTCTCCCCCTGGAGACGCACGGCCAGGAGCGGGGCCAGCTCAGCCCGTCCCACCTCCCCTCTCTCCCCTGGGGGCCAGAAGCATCCCCTGGGTGGCTTCCCAGCCCACCCTGCCGCTCACCTCCCATCACGCAGGATTAGATGTAATGAAAACCGTGTGCTTTTCTAACCTCATTGCGCATCTCGTGTTTAGGGCCCTTGCTTTATCAGTTTTTATCCCGTGTAATATTCATCACACTGGTTTATTTATAGGCCCCCTCTTCGGGAAGGTATTTTTCAGGCCTGGTGAATAAAACATAAGCTTTTGCTGGTTGTCAGAGTGAATGCGGCTCCTCTGATGTCAGCCTGACTAACGGCCTTTAGTTTTCTCCAACGACTGCACTTTGAGAGAAATTTATTTGTATTTGGGTTCGCGTTGGTCGGGGAGATCTGAATTCTTTTCCCTTCAGAATAAACGAAGCTTCAGCTGTACGGCA
>NW_009627834.1:935-1186 GCF_000690535.1 Cariama cristata
GAGACAGGCAGGGCAGGGGTGGAGCCCCGAGCCCGGCTCTTAGCGCTGCCCCTACCCCTGGAAAAGCTCCCACCCGGAGCCCAGACCACACCGGCCGGCTTCCCCTGCGCCGCTGCGGAGCTCAGACCCCTGCCCACGGCAGCTCTGCCTGCAGACCCCCCCTCTTTTGGGAATCCCCCTCCCCGGGAGCTCTGCACCCAGGGGTGGGTGCTGCCCAGGCTCAAAGCAAACATCAGAAGGCGCAATTAGCT
>NW_009627834.1:1359-1570 GCF_000690535.1 Cariama cristata
TCCCAGGGAGGACACACAAGCGGGGATGGCTCAGAACACGCGCCCGGCGTTAGAAAAGATGATTTCCTGGATTGCAGCTGCCCTGGCCGCAGGCAGGGACGTCAGGCACACGCTCGCGAGCGGAGCAATTAAACCCATCCAAGCTGGCCGCTGCGATTTCCCCGTGCTCGGGCAATGCCTCGAGTTCACGCCCCACTCTTTACTGGCAGGG
>NW_009627834.1:1669-2251 GCF_000690535.1 Cariama cristata
CGCCACGCACTCCCCGTGCTGGCAGCGTTTTATACCCGCTCTGCAGATAATGAGATGAATCATGCCCAAGAAGCTGTCATCTCGCGCCGGCAGCAGGAGCGGCTGTGGGTAGTTCCACAGCAGTGAGTGAAGGGAGGCAGAATCCTCCTTTGCAGCAGACATCATCGCAAACAAACCCCAGCGGCGGCAAACACCACAAACAGGCTTACACTGCCGAGCATCCCTGTTGTGGCAGGATCTCCTGCCCACGTTACAGCCGAGCCTTGCCCCGCTGCCCTGCCCATCTGCTCCCGTAAGAAAAGCATGTTCATATCATCCCACCGAGGCGGTCGCGCTGCACAGCGAAACAATCACGGGTGTATCCTCAAAGCCGAGGTGCTCTTACACCCTCCCACCCATGCAGTGCCATGTACCCACGGACGGCTCTCCCCTTGCAGGGACACAGCAGTGGGCAGACACGCACGCCTGCACGCTGCCGACACCGACACGCGTCTGCTCGTGTGCGCAGCTGAACGCTGGTGCCGGCCCACGCACAAGCGCAGCCCCTCACGGCACATGGTGCACTGCCACAGCGCCAGGCGG
>NW_009627834.1:2306-2775 GCF_000690535.1 Cariama cristata
ACCCAAAACTCCTATTAACAAATCAAACTATAAAAACCAACAGAAGCGGCCAGGAGATTTCCCTCCATCATCTGCTAATTTATAGGGTTACTGGTGTCAGCAGTTGAAAAGAAGCAAAATTCTATCAAAGAGCCACTAAAACCCGGCGCTGTGCGCTTTAAACAATCACAAACGTTCCTCTGAAAAGACTGCTTGGGATATAATTCCTTGGTATTTAATTATTAATATTCCAGGCAAACTAGTTAAATTCTACTGAAGAGGAGAAGCAATCAGAGTTAAAAGTCAGCTGAAGGAGTATCATAAATCATTGTGGGGAATATTTTGCAGAAGTCCCACTGGAGCTGCTTGTGCCAAAAAGGAAGACAGGGTCTGCCGTGCCCCGGGAAACTCGGCAGGGAGGAGAGGGAACCGGCTGCACATGACGCCCCTGGGACACCGAAAGGCTGCAGAGCATTTTCCAGAGCGACGC
>NW_009627834.1:2856-3095 GCF_000690535.1 Cariama cristata
TGGTGGGTCTCGCCGCCGCCCCCCCCACCCCGCCATGCTCCGCCATCAGCAGCCCGGCGTGCGCCGCGGCTCTGCTCAGCCTACACGCCGACTCGTTTGCCAATGCATCTCTCTGACGCTGATTGATGCACCTCATCGCCCTCAGGACCAGATAAGCTCCTTTTAACACAGGTGTTTCTGTAGCCCGTGACATTTGGAGACATTTCGCTGGCGTTCCAGACCCCACCTGCGTCCTCCTC
>NW_009627835.1:0-3800 GCF_000690535.1 Cariama cristata
TGGCCCTGGGAAAAGCTCCAGAGATGAGTATTTCTGTTGTGTGAAGTGCCCGCATTAGCAGCCCGAACACGTAGGAGAAGGCTGACATCTGCGGTTTGGTACGGGTCACCCGAGAAATGGCAGACCTCCTGGTTCAGAGGGCCGCCCCCGCCTCGGCTTTCTGTGGGGAGGGACCCGCCGGCCCCCGGCTGCGCCTACGAGAGCGGCTGGGCCGCGGGGAGGGAACCCCCCCTCCAGATTTCCCCAAGTTTAAAAGCAGGGATGTGACACAGCCTCTCGATTCGGGACATTCACCGGCAGTACCCAGAAGTGAGAAGACAGAGGGAGCCCTTCGGTATAAACTTTGAGCCTAATTCCAGTGGAAGCATAAACAATAATAATAGTTCCCAGGCTTTTGTCCCCGGTCTCCAAAATAACACATGAAATCGAGGGTGCACCGTGGGTCGTTTTTCTCAGCCTTTGTGTCAACGCACCTCTGCTTTTGAGTCCTCACTGCATAGTTTAATCCACCCCTGAAATTTTCCAAGCCCATCCAGATCTCTGGTCAGGGTTGGAAAGAGCTCAGATCTACTTTATTTGTAAGGATCCGCAAGGGCTGGCGAAACCCGCCTGGGCAGAGGCGAAATTTGGGAGCCGGCAGTGAGGGCGCAGCCGGGCTGTGCCGCGCCGCACCCGGGTCAGGGTCCGCACGGGTCGGCGGAGCGTCCAGCCCCTTATGAGCGCACACGCACGCCCACGCCCACGCACACAAAACAGGGGCAGAAACTTGAAGACTTGTCGAGAGGGGAAGGTAAATAAGAAATAAAACCAGACAAAGAAAAATCCGTTCGGAATTAAAACCGGGGGAGAAAAAATTAAAATTAAAAAAAAAAAAAAAAAAGAATCAGCCCTTGGAAAGAGGAGTCCTCAAAGTTTCCTCTAGCACTCCTCGTATTTTCTGTTGTTTGAACTGGAGTGTGGGAGTCACAGCACGGAGGGCATATGCCATCTCCGCGGGTCTGTATTTGTATGATCAAGATATTAAGGGGCACCCTTTCTACTTCGATGAGTTTCCCGGCAAGGACTCAGAAAAGAGGAACACAGCTAAATGGCACCTTTAAGTACCAAGCTATGGGGCAAAGGGTGTATTGTAAGAACAGATGAGAGTATGCTTGGCATAGCTGGTATTTATTGACATTACCCGAAAGGAAATAAGCTAAAGGTAAAGAAATGTTAGGTATTCCACGACACAATTGTTGCGCAAACTGCCTTCAAGCAAGTTGCTTTGTTTTCAGAGCTCTTTTGCAAGGATCTTCCACACGCTTGGTTTGAAGGGAGAGCTCTCATGGGCTGTTCTGCGTTTTCAGGGACGATCAAGTCAATCCTGAGAGAAAAGCGTCGCTTTAGAAAAAGTACTTCTTCGTGGAGTTCGATGTATTTTTTTAAACGCCGTATCCCAGAGAAAAGGCCTCGTGTAACAGATTCCTAAATCGTGTCAAATTATAACGAACTGAATCACAAGAAGCAATTACAAAGCAAATATTGTGATCGGTGTTGTGGGTAAAATCGGAGCCGGGTTTATAGAGGAATATTAACTCTGTTGGTTTTTTTTTTTTTTTTTTTTTAAATCAACAGTGATTAGATTTCTGTTAAGCCTAAAGACCTTTTCCTGTAGATGGCGTCCTTTGGGTACGGAGAAATCAATAATAATACGGTCGTACTCAGGAGACTTTATTAAGCCTTGGATAATAAAATAATTAATAATCTTCTTTTTTGTTGTTGTTATATATTGATTGAAAGTGAAAAAGCCTTGGTTTATCGTAAGCGAAAGTGTGTTTCTCCTTCACGTGGATGCAAATAAAAACTGTTTGAATAAATAAGTTGTTTCTGAACATTTTGTTGTCAAAGTGTTAAATGTCCCCGTCATTTTTATTCAAACACTAACATGATTACAGCCAATTATATATTCACCAGTGTTCTTTATTTTAGAGTAATTGTACTTGTCACTAATAAAACAGAGACATAATGGATCGCTACTGTTCTGAATTTTAAAGCAATTTTCTGTAATTTGATTGAATTATACATCGTCTCCGCTACTTTTTTTATTTCTGTATTTTGAAATCCTATTTTCTCGAAAATTGCAGCTCTATTCCTGTTTTGTTGTTCCTGAAGTAACGAAACCTTCTGTAACATTTATAAATAGAGCCTCGTCCCTTTTCAAATGAGGAAAAATCACCATTTCAGACCCAACATACTGAAAGATTTAGACTTAAAATCCGAAAGTCCGGAGGAGCGCCTAAACCAGAACACTCGACTCAGGCAGCGTCCTCCTTTGAGAGGAGAGGCGGAACGTAAGCAGAGAAAACAAAACTGCGACGAGCATAGGGAGGTTTGATCACTTTATTGCAATGACTTGGTGCTCTTCGAGGGGCTCGAACACGTCACGACACGCGGTTCAGTTGCTAATATTTACCACGGGAGAATAGGTAAAGACACGGAAAAAAATACAACGCCAATTACATTCCTCCAAGCAATTAGAGCTATTATCCGTACACTGTCCGTATGTGCTTTTAGGTGGCCATTATAGGTAAGAAGCCCAGGAGTGAGTTGGCTGTCTGTAGACACAGACAATAGAGACGCAGAATGACACAGAAGTAGATAGAGAGAACGTACACGCACGGAAAATACTGCGCTGCGTTATTATACTGCTCCTCGGGTTGTTTTGCTGAGGATGAGCTCTCAGAGGGCTGGGGTTTTGTTGTTGTTTTTCAAAGCTGAAAACATGCCTTTAATTTAGCAATTGTATCAACCATCAACGCGATGCAATATGATCCGCGTTGTCGCCAAACACAAATCAAAAAAATGATACAAAGGCTTTCACAAGTTAATTTCATATGACAAAACACGTGCCCACCACAGCAGATAAACTTAAACTATCGTTTGCAAACCGTGCGATTGCCTGAAAAGGTATTTCTTAGGTACATTTAGCACAGTCAAACACGAATGTGTTTTTTTTCCGCGATTCCGCAAGGTAAAAATACGGGAAGGCGCGGGAATCCAGGTGTCTCAGTGCGAGAGCCCTGCGAGAGCCGTTCAGCGGAGCCTTAGCGGGACATGATCCCGACCCCCAGTGAGAACACCCTTCTTGCTTTTGCAGATTCTCTACTCAACATGACCACAGAAATTAGCTTGCAGTCGCCTTGGAAGGGAAAAAGAAAGTGATCTACTACTATCGTTTTATTAATTCCAATGCGTACAAGGATTTGTGAACCTTTTCTTTACCCTTTCATTGATGTTTTGAAATGAGTGTGAAAATGAAGTGTAATGCCATCCTCTGCTAGTATTCTGCTGGTAGGCAAACGGGAATTATTTATTTGTTGGAGTTTCCGGAGCTACGGCATGATTTCATTATTTAGGTGGAGTTTATAGCTCCATTATAATAAACGTTGTTTTCTAAAAACTCCCTAGGAAACGTAACCTCTTTGTGTGTGTGTGTGTGTGTGCGCAAGCCCATGCGAGAGCCCCGTCCAAAAGAGGGAGAGGAGAAACCACACAAAGGAGACGCATCCCGGGAGAACTCTTTCTTTCAAGGTTTTTCCCCCGCGCACCGTCAGCGCACGGAAAGTCTGTCTGTAGCCACTTCTCTTTCTTGGTCAAAGTATTGTCGAGGCAAAACTACAAACCCTAGGCTTTAGCGCGGCACCGTCCGTGCTCGGTGGGAGGGACACAAATGTGATTTAACTTGTTGCCAGTCATTTTTGTGTGTTTGTTTGTTTGTGCTGGTGCTTTAAAAGCGAAACAAATTCCAGAAACAAAGCGGG
>NW_009627836.1:0-7535 GCF_000690535.1 Cariama cristata
AATAGTCCTGTTTAGCCAAACCAGGACAGCTATTCATTCAGTTTTAGGCAGTACTGAGTTAATCCTTCTAATCACTGATCCTGCCCTATGGCAATTTCTAAGGGGTTAATAGGCACATGCATGACAGTTAGAGGCTATCTGATCTCTAAGTTTGAAGATTTGTCATCGCTCTATGCTTGGTTTCCATTTTTAGGCTCAACAGTTACATACATTAGACTCAAGTATTTGAATACATCAGCTATGTCATTGCTGATCACTGTATTCCTTTATGCATTTTCCATTTTGTATACCTTTGACATATGAATGTTGAAATGATTATGGACTTCTTTTCCGGATTATTAAAGGGATCATTATGCATTCAATGTGATGGAAATTGCTATCAGCCTAGGAGGTTTATCAAGTGATAAACCCATATTTTGAGGCCTAAATTGCATTCCTGATACAGGATATAGAAAATACATCATAGATTGCCCTGCTCTGTCTTCCAGAGAAGCTATTTTCAATTGTTCCCAATGACTAGACAAAATAATATCTCAATACATTTAAGACAATGGCAATATTAGATTCAGGTTTTTTGATCTTTAACTTTCACTGTCTTGATCCATGTGGTTAATAAACTATGAGTATCAATAAAATATCTTGATGAGTAGTCATATAACTGGAAATTCAATGGGATTCTTGAATACTGGGAAGTGTCATCCATGTTCTTTTGAAATCATTATTTAACAACTACATATGCAGGGATGTAACTATAGATGATACCCTTTGCTTACATCTATAAAGATTCCAAAAGTTTGCTGGAGTCTTTTAATACAACTGTGGGTTTATTAAGTTAAATTTTATTTATTGTTTCAATATATGTACTAATTGCCTCTATCCTTATCCTTTCCCTTAAAGGATGGTTCATGAAATATCCTTGGATAGTTTTTTTGTACTGAAATATTAAGAAACTGCAGAGACCGACTGGAAGTAACCAAATCTGCTATATTAGCTTTCCACATCTCCTTATTCCACTCTACAGTATGTCACAAAAAATTCTCGTATTCTCTATACCTCAAATATTACATTCTTTTGATGAAGTATGTCAGGATTTTTTGGTAATTACTTCTGTTTGCTATGGGATCATAGTTTCCTTGATTTCACATTATGCCCTGAAACCTCTTCTGACAGACACTCATAAATCAGTAATTTCTGTCTTTCTGGTTCATGTAATGATTAATGTGGTTAATCATTGATAAATTAATTTAGATACAGAAATCCTATTTTGCCTTGAGTCAGTAATATACAATGATATTTGAATCCTTCGGGGCAGAGAGGTGAAACATTGTTTATGCAGCAAATAAATCTTACAGGACAACTAAAAGAATTTTACCATTGAGATGGCTTCTTCCTCAGGTGAGACTTGCAGTCTATAAATATTTTTCTGTAATCCTTAGGAAAACGAAAGCTGCCTTCATTTTATTAAAGAAAGGAATTAAATTACTTTCTATCCAACTGTGATTGTTTTGTAAGTATTAGTTAGCATTTATTTATTGGTGGCTTTTCAATGAGAATAAGAACTCCATCACGTATCTTCTGCTCCCTTCTGTGGAGGGAAAGGGCAGAAGAGTAGTTTCAATTGCAAAGTAATACACCCAAAATCTTGGAAATATCAATTGCCTGGATCTTTTCAATTTTTACCCTACTGAAATCTCTCCTGTGGTAAGGGCTGTATTATGGTAAACAATTAACTCAAAGTTCATTTTTACTTTTGAGAAGCTGCTGCTGCAGCTAATGTTTTTCATTTGTGACCTTTCTAATGTGAAAAAAAAATAAAAATAAAAATACCTGTTGTGTACAGTTTTGTGGTGATTTTTGTGGTGATATTGTTTTTCCATCTTCCTTTATGCATAATCTGGAATCTAAACGGTCCTCATGGCAATGTAGACTTTTGCTACGTCTAGGTGCATTTACTGGTAACAGGACAAATTTGCACACCTGCAGGAAGACAGGTGGAGCAAGTTGGGAAAGGAGTCAGAAAACTATTCCTTTCCTATTCCTTGCAAAAGTGGAAGGAGCTTGTGCTACAGGTACTATCCTGGAAAGACAACAGAATTTTAGGGGAACTGTGTCACACCAGGCAAAGCATTCGAGGGCCTAACCCTCATTGGCTTTTCTTTTTCAGTTGTTAAACTACTTTGCAAAATTGACAGCAGATACCTACTGCTAGGTAGGTAAATGCATCCAAGATAGAAACTTCTTGGAGAGCATAATGCTGCACTGTGAGTAATCTGATTCTTTTCCACTAGAACATTGCAGATCCTAAATGTGTTATGCAAAGTTTGATGATAACATCCTACAGTGGCTTCTGGAGTATTAAGATAACAGCACAGTGAGTCAGAAAATGCAATAACCACCCATTCAAAACTCAAAGTGTATCTAAGTTGTGAAGCAGATACAGAGATTTCCCAAACTGTGTAAGTGTTTTTCCATCGCCTCTCAAGTAATAACCACAACATAAAAGCACAGATCTATGCAGTACTAAATTGAAGACAGCCTAGCAGGTGAATCTATACACCATATTTAACAAATTAATTCCTTTCATGAAGCTGTTTTAAAACTTCAGTGATAACCAAAATCTGTATCCCCTTGTCATGTGCCTTGGAAAATAACTGTCCAGAGAGAAAGAAATTCAGTGAATATCTATAGGTGACTGTGCTTCATGAAGCACGTCATTCCATGGTTGTTTTTCTTGGATTATATCATCCTTATTTACAGATGAATAACTGCTATTACTAGCCAGGCTCTTTGGGGAGTATAAAACCCATCTATTCTATATTGGAAGAATTTTAAGAGACCTGTAAAGTATTATACATCTTTTAAACATCTTTCAGGGATGCCATGTGAAGGCATAAGAATGTACATGAGAAGATTTAGCCACAGTGTGAAAATATTTGAGCAAAGTCTCCAGGATTTAAAAGCTCTAAGGCAGAAATATAAAATACATTACTAGCTGTCTAACTGCTAGGTAACTTGTTGTACATAGTAGTAATTGAATGGATCAGGAACAAATAACCTTGGTATAGACCAGAGAAAAAAGAAGTCTGATCCTACTGATGGATTTCCTATTTCCTTTATAATTCAGTACCTTTCACAAGAATTGTAAAATGTATAGAACCTTCCCAAGCAGATAGAGAAGTGAAAATCTTCAATCTATAAAGCTTTTTATGGTCAAAAGTATCCATGTTTACTGTCATTCACAGTATCCAGGGTAAAATATTACAGTCCAGAGTAAGTACAATCAGCTTTCAGCTATCCATAGTCAATTTATCTAAGTTGTGGAAAATGCTGTGGGTGCACAGGGAGTTCCCTGTCCAAAGGGCGGCACCTTGTAAGCAATGCTATGCTTGCCACCTCCAACACAGCATGACTCCAGTGGTCCAGTGGATTTTTTAGTGGGAGGTACAGGCACTAACACGTGGTGGTAGGTCTATGAGGCTCCATGTAAAACCAGCACAGATGGCTCTGAACTGCATTACCAATGGGGACCACTGAGTGGAAGTACCCCATTGTCTATATGCAAGATGGATTTTACATATACGGTCTGTGTTCATTTCAGCTTGTTGACAATCAGATACCTCCTGGAAGATACATTGGTGTTTTTCACTATGCTTATTAAGAAACAGTTATTATGCCCTTGAACCATGACTCGATTGCTTCGGGTATCCCATGCACCTCCAACCCCTTACTTCTCTAGATACTGGAGTTGATGATGCAATATTATAAGAATTTATCTTTGTAAGTATGAGTTTACAGCCTACACATAGATATTTATATTTGGTGAATTACAGAAACTCAAAACAGCTGGCACTGACAGTGGCAACCTTCATCTGTGTCTATCAAGCAATTCAATGGTGTGCATGCATTATTTTATGGTCTCAGCTCAGAGACAGAACAGATGAATGTTCTTTGAATATACATTTGACTCATTACTGGCTGCAGGAGAAAATAACTCTTAGAATATAGAACTCCAACATGACACAGTTCTATGTCAAGTTTGTCAGCTTCTACAAAATGGCCTACTACTTCTACTGATGTAGATTCACAAGTATGTTGTGGATGAACAAAAAGATCCATTTTGTTCTTCATAGTGTATAGCCCAGGACTATAAAATAGTACCTTGCTGCAAACCAATGTGTCTCAGGTTGCCCTACTATGAACTCCCATTATGCTGAAAATCGTGGATAACTTGTGCCGTGCAACTCAGCAATTTTGTTAAAATTAAAACAGACCCATCCACCAGCGTACCAAGAAGGGATTATTTTCTTGGCCTTAATAATATTTTGTTTCTTGTATTCTATATAACTTCTGGTCTTCTAAAGTTTGAAGCCAAAATGTGGACTTCTGTGACACTTGGCAGTTGCAATTAGATCTGTGTGTTTCTGTACAAAAATGCTAAGACATTGGTTGTGTGAATTTGCGTATGAGCTACATGAGCTAATCTTTGCATCTCTGCTACCAAGTTCAGCAACAATTTGATCAATTTTCAAAAAACATTCAAAATTCCAAATTATTTTTTGTTCTCAGGATATATAAATTAATAAGCACATTTAAGTAATATATCTTTCACCTGAAATATTCCTGTATGAGGGGTTAAATCACTTGGACTATGTAGCACTCAGCTATCTGGTCTCTCCAGGTAACTACTCGTATTTTTTTGCAAGTAATTTTTGCAAGTTGATTAATTTTAGCTGCAGCAATTCCCATTGCTTCTAAGCCCTTATCTGCTAGAAACCAGATATTTAAAAATAAGTATTTTGAAAATGAAAATCCTATAATCTGTATTAATAATAATCACTATTTCTTCTGTGCACAAGCACCAGCAATCCGTGAAAAGGTTATCGGTGCAATACACATCAGGTGAATACTACTGTGTGTGTGGCACCTACGTTGGTACTGCGTCCAGTTTCTCTGTTCCTTTTCATTTCCTGAATTTAAGAGGTAAACCGAAGACATGTTATGTGGCATTAGTTACTAGAGCAGCTCTGCTACCACTAAATGAGAAGGCTTGTAGCTTTTCTGGTGAGTCCTTTCCTGGTGAGTCATTTAGCAAAACTTCAGATAAGGAAATGTAAATGTTAAATAGAGATCACATGCCAGAAATCTGTATTTAAATGCAAATACTATGTCTAATGCAGAAATAACATTACTATTTGGAAACATTGGTTTGCAACTTTGTTTTATAAGTAACAGTGTTGAATTTATTCTCACAGTTAAAATTTTTGTAATGGGATTTGTGCTGCAAAACTCATAAATGATTGGTTATAATGCTATTTATTTTCCATTACACATTTTGAGTCTTGCCAAACATGAAATTAATCTTTTTATTTTTTTTTCCCTTGGCATTGGTTTCTCAGTGTCATACAGCAGATAACCTCCTGTATTTCTAAGATACACTGGAAAATGGAATCATTTTTTAATTTAGTTGTTCTGAAATATTTGATTCCAATTAACAAGGGTGACATGTGTTGCATTCCTATTTGTTAATGTTACTTTTCACAACACAACAGACTTCTAAAACCACAGATTTTATCCAGTCGCAGTTCTCAAAGTCTCATCCTTGACATGATTTAGTTTTCAAAACTTCCTATATTCAATATTCTTGTTTAAAAAAGGAAAGCAGAAATTTATGCTTTTTACAGGTTCAGTAAGCTTTGTTTTGTTTGTCATTAATCTCCATTGCTTCCAGTTGCCGAAGATTTCTATCATGCCTAGTACCACACCTTTCTGAATAAATGAGCCACAGACTTACTGTCTGAAAATCCCCTTGGATTGTAAAATACGTTTTTTTCAAAAAATTCTCCTTTTGGTAATCTCATTTCTTGTGATAGACTAGGTAATTGAAGAGAACAAATTAATAATAAGCAAGTCCATGAATCATAGTTCATGCAGACTACTACTCAGCTAAGTTGTTTCCAGAAATATATTTTGACTCTATATTTTTCAATTTTCTGTATGCTTGCTTGGTTTTTTGGGGGGTTTTGTTTGTTTGTTTGTTTGTTTTTAAATAGGCCTCCCACACTTCTTTTAAGGCAATATCCTGATAAACCTTAGAAGATGTTTCTTTAGTTTTACCCAGATCTGATAGAAAAAAACAAGGGTGAAAATTTTTTTCTAGTCACACCCTTAGACTTAGATTACTACTAGGGACAATTAATTGTATTTCTTCTTTTTTTTCCCTAGTAATATTTATTTAATGTAATTCCTATTCTGTGGTACAAATGTGTTCTTGTTTCAAACTCTGGTGAGAATAACAAGACTAGAAGCACTTAGACTAGATCTGTGTTTGGTAATTTTGCATCATATTATTTAACAGACCCATATAATTTTGGCACCTGTAAGCTACACTTGAGAACTTCTTATGACACAGGACTGAGATAACTCAAAGCAGGCATTTTAATAAGAAAGTTATATGAATTCTTTCCCTCCTGTCAGACCGCAAAGCAAGGAGTTGCAACAATCAGAGACTGCAGACACGCACTTCCCCTCATCTGCTCCTGCATCACAGAAACATATGGCTGAAGGATGTTCAAGAGATCAATCATCTAATCCATGGTCCTCCCTCAAATTAGGATCAATTACATTTATATCAACCGCGATAGAGGATTACCCAGTCTGTTCTTAGTAACCTTGTTGCTCTCCCTACACATCCTATTCTATTGCTATCTACCTGCACCATTGAAAGGTCTTAATACTGAAGCTAAATCCTCCTTACTGCAATTGAAGACCATTACTTCTTGTTCTATCCACTCTGGATATGGAGCACATATTGTACTTTTCTTCTTTGCTACAGCTTCTTAGTGTTTTAAGACCACAATTGTATGCTCCCCAGTTTTCATTTTTTCACAATGAACAACTCCCAACTTTTTTCCCATGTCATGTTTCTTAAACCCCCACAGATGCTCTTTGATCTTCTCTGGACCTTCTTCATTAGCGTCTTAATGTTCTTGAATTACTACAACCCAAACTGGAAACTACTGCAACTGACACCATACTGCCACTGAATATAGAAGGATTGCTTCACATTTTATAGGCAGTATTCTTGTTTATATCTTAATCTCCAGCTGCAAACATCTGCAGGCTCCTCCCAACATGAATAAACATCTTTCTTTGTAGAAGCTGTGAGGTGTACTCCCTGTCTCCACCTCTAAGTGTTGGTATGCTGACCACAGATATAACTGATTTTATATTTGAATCAGTATTTTAAGGTTCAGTATTCTCTTTAATCCTGTGTTTTGGATTTGGTAAGAAGGCAGCTTGTTAAACTGTCTGAAGAAAAGCAAGAAGTGCTTCTCCTTCCACCAGGTAATAATTTCCACCATCAGGAACTCCAGAGTATAATTACCTGTGACCCCTTGATTGTTCCATATTGAATTCTCTATTACGTTTTTTGATTTGACTCTCAGCATTCAAGGAGAGTTATATTAGACAAGTAACCATATAAAAACACAAAAATATTTATTATTAAATTAAATTATTTTTAAATATTTAAAAAT
>NW_009627837.1:0-3468 GCF_000690535.1 Cariama cristata
TGGGGGCGGCTGGAACCGCAGCCTTTCAGGTCACGTAGTCGCAGGCACTGACGCCGTTTTCATACTGCAGCTGGCATTGCTGTTACCAAACACCAACTATTAAAACATGAACAGGACGAGGAAGAAAGGGGAGAGAAGAATCAGATACCACAGTCCAGAGGGTGGCCGTGAAGCCTTCGTGGCAGCCCTGTTCTGTTTAAGCCTGTTCGATTTATGCCCACCAGAAAAGCCTTTTTGCTTTGAGTTTGTTGGCAGCATTGCACTGATGCTCTGCAATTTGTGCGCTGCCTATCTCCTCCGATGTTTGTAATGAGGCCACGGGACATGTGAAATAGCATTTATGTCATTAGCCATGGCTCTCATTGATTTGTATCAAAATAGCTGTTTTAAATGTAATTACCACTAATTTGTGAAAATGCACCATTAGATATGTAAATTCATTGGCTAATGGATGCACACAGCAGATTACGGTGAATTGGATGACGTGGCATAACGAAATCAGAACCATTTCTCAGCTTGCTAAGCAGGTTCCCGGGGGCTGGGGTTTGGTATATGGACAAGCTGGGGGTCTCCCAGGCGCCTTTCCCCCAGCCCTTCGTGCAGGGCGCAGGCCCCGTTGGGACCTGGAGCTTTCTTCCCGAGCAAAGGTGCACATCTTGCGTTTCCCAGTGCGTTAGGGGTGGTGCAGGAAATTTTGCAGGAGTCCAGGAAGACAAAGGGGATGGCTCTTAAAATTATACACGGATCAAAAAAAAAATATCATGGAATCATTCATCAGGATTGCTGTAGCTCTTGACCACATAGTCAATGATTTATTTAATCTTAATATATTCCACAAAGAGTCCCCATATTTCCATAAATATGTCATATCTACCTAATACATAGTAATGAACCTGCTCCAAGGGTAAATAAATAAGATCTAAGCTCAGCAAGCCAATGTTTATCAAAGGGAGATATACAGATATTGAGTCCTTTAAAGTACCATTCTTCACAGCAATCACAACCAAGTTAGGCAATTTATAACATGTCAAGTCAATTAGAAATCCCAGTGGGCTCAGTGTGAGTCCAAGCGTGGAGAGGGGCGGCACTGATGGAGCCAGTATGGCTGTGTGTGTGCAAGCGGGTGTGAGCGTGTTGGTGCACAGAAGGGTGCGATGCAGCACTTCAAACCTTGCCAGACAGCACCGCCGGCTTCCACAAACACTGCAAAGCTATCGGGGAATTCTCTCTAAAAGATTGTTCCGTTTAGAGTCATAGAATTGTTTAGGTTGGAAAAGACCTTTAAGATCGAGTCCAACTGTTAACATGGCCAAGCCTGCCACTAAACCATGTCCCTCAGTACCACATCTACAAGTCTTTTAAATGCCTCCAGGGATGGTGACTCCACCACTTCCCTGGGCAGCCTGTTCCAGTGCCTGACAACCCCTTCGGTGAAGAAATTTTTCCCTAAAATCCAATCTAAACCTCACCTGGCACAACTTGAGGCCACTTCTCTTTGTCCTATTGCTGGTTACTGGGGAGAAGAGACCGACCCCCACCTGGCTACCCCCTCCTTTCAGGTGGTTGTAGAGAGCCATCAGGTCTCCCCTCAGCCTCCTCTTCTCCAGACCAAACCCCCCCAGCTCCCTCAGCCGCTCCCCATCAGACTTGTGCTCCAGACCCTTCACCACCTGCGTTGCCCTTCTCCGGACATGCAAAGTTTAATTTATGTAGCTGTTTTCATGCAGGTGTTTCATAAGGGGAAATTTTAGGTTTCATATATAGCAGGATTTACTAATTTTTGTTTTGAGAATTGTTTATAATGAAAAATTGAAATAGTTTTAAACAGAAATTTTTACTTGGACTGTTTTAATTTTTCTTATTCCATTATTTTGTGGAATTATATATAGCAGTGCATAACATGATGTAATATACTAGTCTAAATATTTTTGTACAAATACATAGAAAATACCTAAAAATGTGGTTGCAAAGGGAAACAACTAATTTTTCATAAGTTGCACCCTTTTAATCTTATTTCTAGAGCAAAATATTTCCTGTCTGTGTTGTAATTAGTTTGACAAAGTCAATAATAATAGAATATTCTGATTATGTCAATATGACATGTAATATTATGCACTTCTGCTACTATTATGCATATTATGACATGACTTGACATGATATGACAGGTCACATTATGCGCTACTACTGATGTCATAAAATAATGTAAAAGTAATGAAAACAAATTTTGAAAAATTTTAAAATGAATTAATGAGTTTTCCTAAGAGAAATTCCCAAGCAAATCCTTTTCATTTTGATTTTTTAAAAAGTTTGTTTCACTTTCACCCAGAAGGCAAACAGCTTCTGAAGAGTTAATGTTTACTACGAGGAAGGAAAGCTGGGTTTTGATCAGCTCACTCCTCAGCGTTGAGCTCCCTCGCCATCGCGTTCGGGTGCGATGCTCCGGGCACCCACGAGCGGGAGGGCCGGGTGGGGTGTGCTAACGCGTCCGTGTTGGGGGACAGCAGCCCCAGCCGGTGACTTCGAGCAGGAAAGTGTCGGTCCTGCTAGTCCCAACGCAACGGGCGTGTGGTCCCCGTCTATGGAGGTGCAGTACCCCGCTCTTTGGGGGGCTCTGCCTGGTGCCTCCCAGCTCTGCTGCCGCCTGCGCTGGACATTCATGTGGGAGGTGGGTTACTCCACTTTTTCCCCCAAGTAAAACATTTTATTCTTCTTCCTCTGTTTTGCTGCCTGCTCGTTGCTTTGCTCACCCACAATTGTCATGTTTTGCGTTGGCTTTTAAATCTTCTCAGGAGGAGCACGTGGAGAGCACAGAAAACCCTGGAGAACAGGGACGTGTCCTGGCGGATGAGGTGATGCGGGTGATGAAGATGCTGGCTGACTCCAAACTGGCACGTTTTACTTGTGAGCTTCTCATGTGAAGTATACAGCATGCTGATCCCAATTTATATTCATTTTTACAGGGATACAATGATAATTCTCACTTCCTAGAGACACAAAACAGTGTGGAAAACATTTATAACAGGTCACTGGCGAGCTGGATGCTTACAAGCCTGAGTCTGTCCTGTGCTCGTGTCCAATGTAGCTGCAAAGGTATAGATTCCCTGTGCAAATCATGAAGGAAAAATGGCACTTGCTGGCAGGCAAGACAGTTTCAGTGGCCTGGAGACTAAAGCAGGAATCAAACACGAGCACCAGGGACTGTGCTCGATGTTCTCCTGACTGTGAACCAGTCAGATAACACAACGGCTGGGATTCCGATTCATTTTTAATGAAATACTTTTTGCAACAATCCTACAGCAGCCCCAAATGGTGGCAGATAAGAGGACTGCCAGGTGGAAGATCTCCTCCTGCCTCCGCTGCTTCACGAACCCCTCCGTAACGGGAGCCCTCAGCCACGGCTGCAAGGGGCAGTGGGGAGGGGGGCAGTGGGGGCCAGGGCTGGCGGCCGGCGGTGGCCGCAGAGGAGCA
>NW_009627838.1:0-17362 GCF_000690535.1 Cariama cristata
GGAAAGGGGGGGGCAGAGGGGAGGGAGAAACTTTCATAACGAGGCCGGAGTGGGCCTCCAACCCCGTGAAACTGGCTCCCGTGGGCCGGGAAGGAGTTAACTCCCGGCCGAGAGCCGCGGGGGGAATGTGCAGTCAGGGAGGTGCTAGTGAAAGTGACTACAGAGGAGTGAATGGGGCTGGGAAAGTTTTAGAAATGCTTCCTTAGGTATTTGACAGCGTGTTCCGCTCCCTCATAAATTTGGTTTGAAAGTGAGTTTCTACTCAAAGCGCTACAGCCTTCCTTCCCCCCCCCCATCGAATTTCCACAAATTAGCAGATGAAGAGATTCAGAAAATGTCTCTGAATACACGTGTGTTAAGTAAGCTTTCTTTTGAGGCATGGCCAAAGCCTTCTAAATCCTTAATTAAGGGCAGCTTGAGCCTGGGAGCTTTATTGCGCTGTACTGCTGACAACCGAGGTTAAACTTTCCTGCTATCTTTCATGCACTCCTCGGAATTGCGCAAGATCGTTGCAACTTTTGAAATCGAGGAGCCAGGGTTTAGAGCGCGGTCCGCGTGTCCTATTGCATTTGAAGCGTTGCTTCCTTAAAGGAAAGTCTCTTGGGGAAAGCGGAGTCCAGCGGCAACAAATGGGTTTAAGAAGGGTTTGTCAATGAGTTCCTCGCTATACAGCTCAGAGTAACCTTCCCTTATAAATACAGCCATCTTGGGAGTATTTGCACAGAACAGCTTACGAATCTTTCTCTTTTTTTTACCCCTTGCAGAAGAAGAGCAAGAGGAAGATGAGGAAATTGATGTCGTTACATTAGCTGAAGCGAATGAATCTGAATCCAGCACAGAGTCCAGCACAGACGCATCAGAAGAGCACAGTAAACCCCACCACAGCCCGCTGGTTCTCAAACGGTGTCACGTCAACATCCATCAGCACAATTATGCCGCTCCTCCCTCCACCAAGGTTGAATACCCAGCTGCAAAAAGGCTAAAGTTGGACAGTGGCAGAGTTCTCAAACAGATCAGCAACAACCGAAAATGCTCGAGTCCCCGCACGTCAGATTCGGAAGAGAACGACAAGAGGCGAACGCACAATGTCTTGGAGCGCCAGAGGAGAAATGAGCTGAAGCTGAGTTTCTTTGCCTTGCGTGACCAGATACCAGAGGTAGCCAACAACGAAAAAGCGCCCAAGGTTGTCATCCTGAAAAAAGCAACGGAGTACGTTCTTTCCATCCAGTCGGACGAGCATAGACTGATCGCAGAGAAAGAGCAGTTGCGGCGGCGGAGAGAACAGTTGAAACACAAACTCGAGCAGCTAAGGAACTGTTGTGCGTAGGAACTCTTGGGCATCGCTTAGAATAACCCAAACTAGACTGAAACTATCATAAAATATTAATGTTTCTAATATCACTCATGTCCATTGAGTATGGAACTATTGCAACTGCATGCTGTGCGATTTGACTTGAGACTACACAACCTTGGCTGAATCTCCCAAGGGTTTGGCCAGAACCTCAAAACTGCCTCATAATTGATACTTTGGGCATAAGGGATGATGGGACATTCTTCATGCTTGGGGATGAACTCTTCAACTTTTTTTCTTTTAAAATTTTGTATTTAAGGCATTTTTTCATATGAGAATCCCCCAAAAAAGTTGTCTCCAGATTGCTGTATATATTTACACATCTTATTGCCATGTAAATACCTTTAATAAAGCCTTTATAGAAAAATGTGCAACATTAATACGCAACAGTTGTGGCAACTGGATTTATACTTGTCTTGAACTTCTGTGCCATAACATTTCACAATTTTGTTTTTTATTTAAATACATTTTTTCTTTTAAAAATGATTTTTATTTTGTTTTTAGATAAATAAATATTTGCCCAAAATATAATTAGCTAAATCCTGTGTAAAGACTTTGCTTTGTCTCCCACTGTTGTCATTAGATGATTATTTCTATGACATCCCTCGCTCTGTCATCATGACAGTGACATGAGAAAAGTCAAATGGCAGTTAAGTGAGAGGAAATTATGATAGCTTTGCAGCTTAGTAAGGAGCTGAGTTTCTTCCTCCCCGCTTTTATTAATTTAAGAAGATAAAATCGTTGGTCTAATGTGCTTTGTGGGTTCAACCAGTGTTGCCACCAGTGCCCCAAGAAGGTGGTGGTAGCAAGGTCTGTCTTGGACATGGTGGTCTGCCTGCTCAAAGTTGAGGTGGTGTATTTTTACACCAGTCCTCCCAGTGTTTGGGCTCTGCCTTCCTTCCAAATACGTATAATTACATTTTCGGGGCATGACCTTAATTCTGCACTAGAGACCAGCTACGTATTTTTTGAGGGCTGCTTTGCAGTAGGCTCACCTTAATTGCTTCCTGTTTGATTTTGAGCAGAAGTGACATGGGAGAAGAAAATAAACTGAGATGGTGAGTGTTGAAATGGTTAAAACAACAGAGCAGTTTCCCTTTTTAAGTGCTGAAATCAGCAGAGCTAATCTTCCTGGTCAAACACCTTAACACTTTGTTAATGTGAGTAGTTACTTGGGATTTCAAGGAATACAAAGTTTAAGGACACACAAAAGGGACCAAAGGAGAAGAACAGGTCTTTCTCACCTGGAGAGTATGCTCAAACAAATTCCTAACATTTGCCAGACATATTAAATCCTACTTACATTCAGGAATTGTCTCATGATCAGCTTCGGGTGGGCCATGAAGTACATGCTTGACACAGCTCCCAAGATTAGATTTGATCTTTTTCTCCCCTCCTTTTACCCACTTAGTTTTGCTTGGGTCAGAACTTCAGCAAGAACTCAATGAGCCCTTTGATGTGGGGGAAGAAGGTGCTTTTCAAAGTGTTCAACCTTGTACTTTTCGATTTTCATAATTCCTGTTAAATACATATTTGCTTGGCTTCTAACTATTTGAGAAGCAGCACTGCCAGATAATACCGGTGCCAGCAACCAAACTGGGGCTGAGGGTTCAGGTTTTCTATTGCTTTTGAGTTTGGAGTGGGAAGAAGGTGGCTTGAGTGTGGATGTATAAGGGATGCGGGAAGGCAGCATTTTATAGACAGGGTAGATGCCAAAGGTCTCTGTCCTGCAAAGTCTAGGGTAACTGTCCCAACAATTTTGCACATAGGGTTTCCAAAACAAGTTAAGTGTCTAAATCCCATTTGATGAAGTGCTTTAGCTGCTGGGCTGAAGGTTTCTTGGGAAAAAAAAAAAATAAATTTGTTAGAAAACCAGGAGAAAACAAGGCTTTTTTCTTCAATGTATCTGCACCACTCACTTGTAACTGGGTTTATAGAAGTGGTCTGCAGTTGCATTTTTCAAGCGTGTGATTCAGATACTCACTTATGAGGAAAAAGAATGATGTGAAATGAAACTTCATTGTATCTGAACTGTAAATCAGGACATCTTCCAGCTCTGAATAACAGAAAAATTCTACCTTTTGTTAGACAGGATAACTTATACTAAAAGAACATGAATTTCACTTGCCTTTTGGCAGGCACCCTAATTTAGATATTGCTTTGGAAGAGAAGCAAGCTGTTGTTCAAGAATTTTTAACTGCATCCCCATCCCCCGAAACAAACTGAGAAGTGTAGATTCATCCAGAACTATGAAAAACCTCTATCACCTTCAGGTCCCAGTTTCGTGCGTTAGCAAAACCCCTCACTTCTTCCCGTTAAATGAGGTTAGACCACAGTAATTAATAAACCTCTCATTTGTTGGCTTCTTAAATCATTTGGAGAATAGTTCTGGTTTTTTTCTTCTATCTGCAGAAGGTCCTCAGTCTTTTGATGAATAGGATATTTGCAGTTATTTAATTTCATAATCTCATCTTTTAGTTGAGCATCAGTTCCACTTGCCACTTTCCTACTGGAAGAGCACACTAGATCATGAACAAGACCCCAAATTGTCACTCTAAAAGATTGTGATTTTATAGGATGACACTTCATATTTATGACATTTCTTACTTTGTTGAAGTATTACAAAGTACCTAAAGAATGTAGTGAAAAATTAAATAAATTTAAAACAGCCTATGGGTGCAGGAGTAAGAAACCTCTACTCATCATTAAACTGCTGCAACAATAAAGAGGAAGGCGGCTTCCACTTTCCGACTCAGCATGAGAGGTTAGGATGTTCAGAAGACACAGACATCCCTCAGGAGCTTCCACGCTGGATTCAGTTAGTAACACATTGTATATGGATAGGAAAGTGTTGGGTTTTGCTGCTGTTTTGGAGCAATAAAGGAAAAGAGCTTATAAAAGAAGTCTCTGAGCCTTGAAATAAAATGCAGTAAGTATTTACAGTGCTTGCCAAACAGCTGTACCAAAACACTACTTTAAATACAAAGAACATTTTTAACTTCATCTCTCTGCTCCTTTACTTTCACAGGAGATTTCAAGCTACTTGTCTTCCAGAAAAACATTAGGCAAAATATGGGATTAAAGGAAACTAGAAACAAACCATCATGGTGAAAATAGAATTGCCTTTATCATATACCCTCATTGTTTTCATTTAATAATACTGATTTTTAGGGTTCCAGCTTAAATTTTTTTCTTGTGTATAAGTTCTGTCTTTCCAGCCAACTAATAATCTAAATGACTTTGCTGTATCTATACAGAATATGTTGGGGGAGCATTGGGATGTATGTATAAAAGCACCCATGTCTGCTTTATCCAGCTCCCATCAGAGCCTGTGGAAATTCCATGTTTCTTCCAGGGAAACGGACTTGTGCCAGTGGAGGATGCTCTTGAAAATTTTATCACTGCCTATAAAGAAATCACTTTACTTGCCCCTGCTGTAACTGCTCCTGCTCCTGTAGCACTTTGCAACCATTGCAGGCAGTTGAGAGATGACAAATATTTCATCAGGGTTGTATTAAAAGGAGAATTTGAGGTAAGTGGAATAGAATTACTGTAAACTGGAAATAAGCCAGGCCACTTCAGTTAAAATCTGAATTTATTCAAAACGGAAGGTAGAGGTGGTTGTTTCATCTACAGAGATGAACCATCTTCTAATACGCTGGATTTTTTTTTTAACTAATTTTTGATTGATCTGTGCTAGAGTCATCTGCCAATGAATTATCAGAAAAATAAAACTGAATGATAGGGGAACCTAACACAAGCAGACAGCTTGGGAAGAGACTCAGGATTTACTTCCCAGCTTACGGGTTTGCTATTTCCTCATTTTAAAAGGACATCTATGAGAGCTTCTGAAAAAAGGCTCTGGTGACTGAAAACTAACCTCTGGTTTCCCCTTGAGGTTTCCACGCAAACGAGGCCTAAACCTGCCTAGGAAAAAAAAAAAAAAAATCAAGAAATGAGATAGATGAGCCGCAGAAGCCAGATTTCATTTCCAGCACCAAACGTTTGACGTTCAGTAGGTTTTACCTGCCTTCGCGCCATTTACTCATCTCAGGCATAGCTGTAGAGTCAGTGGGGACAGGCAATAGCAAGACCGTTATCCAAGGTTCAGAGTAACAGCTAGGAAGTCAAAAAGTTTTTTTTCTCCAAATCCTGCTGTTCACTTTCTACAGAGATCTTGAACGAAGGGAAGGTGCAAGCTTTTGGAGCATCTTGCTGATGGCAGTGGACTCAGCATTGTGGGTAATGCATATCATGGAAGAGTTGCAGTTACTGTGCATCCAGGTGGGAATGAGGTTGGGTGAGACACTGACCAGGCAGTGACAATACTACCTCTTAATCACTTCTTGACTATATGACAGGGCATTTTTTTGCATCTCTACAGAGGCCAAGCACCTTCTCTCTAAGTATGTCCATACTCCGTCTTCCTAGGAAATGAGATAAATTACCTTTTCTGATAGTAAAGAGTATGACCTTTGGTGCTGAATACTAGTGCATATGAAAAAGTTTTATTTGCCGCTTACCAAAACTGTTCGATATTTGTAGTTACTGAGCAAACCTTGCTTCAAGTTGCCACCAATGCATAGGAGCCCCAGCTACAAGGCACATCTGCATGGTCATGCTTAAAGCCATGAGACATGATGGAGAAGTCACTGGCTCAGAGTGGAGCTGCTCGACTCTGCCTGACTTTGATGGCAAAGTATCTTGTTCCCACAAGCACTGTTTCCAGTTTCAAGCTTAATATATGAATTGTGGAGCTATTCCTTGTTCTACACAAGTCTGGGAGAAAGCAGCTAGGTAGGTTACCTCCTGACATTATGTATTATGGTGATTACATTTTGTTAAATTCACCTTTCATGTATGTCTCTCTACAGGTCTTGCCACGGCTACTGTTCTGTTGAATACATTTCCATTCAAGGCAAAACCTTTCGTGCAAGCATGTGTAATTTCCATCCCAAGCTTCTATGTGGAATTATGTTTTCCCTATAGGATCAAAAAAAAAAAAAAAAAAAAAAATTAGGTGCTAGGAATGAAGAGGTTTTAAAATGCAAGCTGCAAAAATGGAGCAATCTGACTGCGTAACAAGGAGTTCCAAGCAGAGAAATTAACGCTGCTTGGAACTAATTAGCCCCATCAGCTTCCTTCAGGCTAATTTATCCATGATGAAAGACGACAGAAATAGCAGGAGGAAAAAAAAACCCGCAAACAAACTAGGAATTGTGTTTTAAATACAACTAATATGCGTAGGCAAAGCCCCCAAAATTCTGCAGGCTAAAGTGTGAGCATGCATGATCGAATGCAAAGCCCTGCTCCTGCAGCCACGTCCCTTCGGACATCCCCCTGGATCACTGCAGGTTGCAGTTGCACGGCAGTTCTCCCATTTCCCAGCACATTTTTCTTCCAGGCGCCACGCGTGTGCAAGGGACTGCTCGTAGGGATGCAGCTGCCGGAGTGAGAGCTTCTTTCCACTCCTTTTTCTCCCATTAATCTGCTCCGTGATGACAGCAGAACCAAACAAAGCCTCTTGGTGCAGGTAGTTCCTGTGATCGAGTGCCCGGCTGAGTGTCTGACAAAGCCCTTTTTGGCTTGTGATCAAGGCCGTGGTGTGCTACAGATGAATTAGGGGAAGAGGGATCAACTCTGCAACTGCGTAGATACAGCAAATGTGAACTAAAGGTTTGCACGCTTCCCCGTGGTATAAAAATATCCCCACTCTCCCTCCCCTGCAGAAAAGTGGTGTCTGCAATACCAGGTGGGCTCCTACACCAGCACTGGACAGACCCCACATTGGTCAGCTTCCAGATCGATTCAGTCTGACTTACGTAGTTTATTTAGATTTATTCAGTCTGATATGGTCAATGCTGTTTCCTAGAATTCTTTGGGTTTTCTGCACCATTCTTTGGATTTGACTGCACCACAATCACTCCTTAAATAATTTGGGTTTCTTCACATCAAACGTGTCCCAAGAAAGAAAACCTGCTTTGCAATAACTTATACCAAGACAAGGCTTTCCAACAAGAGTGCTTTTGGGAAGCTGCTGTTGACGTATCTAAAAACAAGTAAAAATGTAGAAAATATAGTGAGCATGCCGGATCAGACAGCAAAGACAACCTTTCCATTCCTAGTTTCTACCAAGGTTTTTTCACTATTCCACACTTTATTAATTTACTTTTAGGGTACACGTTAAAATCAGGAATAGAGGAGTAACCTGAATCTAAATTAAAAGGCTGTAACAAGGTATATTGCAAGCATTATGCTATAACCCATGTTCCATGCACATACAAATTTCAGAGAGAAATCAAATGTGATCCATTAGTTTCTGAAAAACCTGAACAAAGATACTTCTGCCTTGGACTAGGCTGGGTTTTCAACGGTAACCAGCATCACTGCGTAGCCGCTGCAACCTAGCTCTCAAATATTAGACTTTTTATGTTGTATAAATGTGATTGACAGGAGAGGAAAAGGGAGTTTAGGGCTGTGGGTTTTTTTTACTTTTATCAACCAAGTATTTTTCATAGACAGAGGTTTTACAAAAAAATCCATCAGACTCTAATAGTTACCATGTATTGGCTTCAGACATTGTGATTCGCCATGGATTCAGAGAAGAAGAGCTGTATTATTTTGATAAATTGTACTGTTTTATAATATTAATTTGATCTGCAAAATTCCTCTCATCTGGGATAAAGCAAATTTTTCTTTGGGAACAAGTAAAATCTTATTATGTGTTCTCATTATCGTTCATCATTATGGTAAACAGTAAGATAATATTGTATTGTGCCTAGACTTCCACACTTTGAGGGAATATAAAAGGCTATATGAATATCTTATGAAGTGATTGCAAAATAAAATTGACATCAAAGTGATTCAACTATGTAACATATTATTCCCTCCCCATAAAATTGGATTCTTACTGAAAAACGCTTTCCTTCTTTTGCATTTTTGAAAAAGGAAAAATAATGAGTTTCCTGCCCTTATGGAACAATGCAGCATTTTCCCATGTTTTACAAGGGCAAAAGTATTCATCAGCATCTGTACTTTTATTGGAAATTTAATTTTTGATGCTTGATTAAAATGAATCCACCCCTTCCCCATTCATTTCACCATGCTGCCCTGAAACTGAGACCCGAGTGTGACACCCAAAACAGTGAACACAAACTGCGAAAGCATTAATGGGGCTCCAGGGGCCAAAATAATCACCAGATATTTATGACCTGCTTAGCAGCTGGGGCAAAGTATCTGGGCAGCGAGGTGACTGCCACAGAGGTCTGTGCAGCTGCACTGCGTTGCCTGGCCGTGCGGGTTCCCCCATCAATCTAACTCCTTTTCAAACTCCTTTTTCTTGAAATCAGTAGCCAAATTCCCATTAATGTCATGCACTCCTGTTTGGGAAAGCTATGTGCCAGAACATTTTAAGCTCAGCTGATGTTTCCGTGAGGTTCCTCTGTAAATGTGCCTGTTGCTGGCCCTCGGGAAGCTTGCTCGGAGGAACAGTGAACCCCACCGAAGAGTGCTGGCTCCTGGAGCACACACACTGCGTCCACATGACATGAAGTGCCGATCTGGTGGGAACTCACTTTGCCAATTCAAATCTGTTTAAAACAATGAATAGAAAGCTTTGTCCTGCCAGACATTATGACAAATTTGGTATCCTACCACAGTCGCTCTAAAGTCATCATGAACACCACATGGTGTGCAGATCAGTGATGACATTGATACGAATAATACTTATCCTGCTGGATGTTCCAGCCATACGTGGTTTTGATTTTGTGACTATGAGGCCACCACAACTTATTTCTTCCCTAAATTAGCTGGCTCTGTGTAAATTAGCTTTCAGTTCATACCTTCCTTTGTCATGGTATGCATTGGGAGCAAAATCTCGGCCTCTTCACGAAGCACCACATAAACCACAAAACACTTATTGATTCCAGCAGGGCCAGGATTACAACCTTAATTTTGCAATCTTTCTTTAATCTTCTCTTAATTAATTTAATTCTGTTATCATTATCTTGATTGCCCCATTCATTTAGCATCACAGCATCTATCATCTCTTCATTCTCACTGGAAGGCTTTGGTAACTTTGCAAATGTTGCAGCTCTATCTTCCATTCCTACCTTTTGATCTTTACTAACAACCTTCCTTTAATGTCTGCTGAGCTCAGCCTTTTATCAGGCAAAGCACTCCACCCTCCCTGGTAGAGGGGCTGCTCTGATCAACGTAGGCATGAGGAGTTGAATTGCTACTGTCTCCCTCTCGAGGTGATCCTGCTAGCCTGTCCTGGCTCTCCAGCCAGTTTTAAAACTGGTTCAGCCAAATCTGATTTAAAACTGAAGGTTAGACAGGATGTCATAAAGTTTTACAGCCCATTCCAGTTTTAACTCATTTCAGGACCTGCTGGGGAGTTTCTTCTGGTAACCACCTCGGGTGGACAATTCTGGTGTGGTCAGGAAAATGCAGTAACCCACAGCTTGCAGCAGGCAGTTTAGGTTGAAAAGTATGTAATTCGTTCTGTATTGCTGTTCCACTTACTTTGGTTTACGAAATGAGCTCAGCTGATGCCTTATATTTTTCGCCTAGCCACACAAAAATACGGTGCTGCTGCCATACGCACAGTTGATCTTAATGGCACCACCTAAGTGTAGACAAGCTGTCTCCTTTTCTTGGCCTCAGTGTGACTGGTTCAGCTGGTGTGAAGCAGGGACCCAGCAAAGAGGACAGGCGTTGCAGCTGGGTCAGAGTGAGAGAAGCCCAGGGGTCAGGGTGCGGACTCAGAGGATTTGCACCAGGACCCCCCATTGGCCCCCAGTCCATGCCGTACCACTGGAACAAACTCTTCCTAGGTGGAAAAAAATTATATTAGTGTGACTATGCCCATACTACCTTGCTGAAATTAATTGGATTTTTTTACATGTGTAAATCTTGGGATAACGAGCTCACAAAAATGCTGAAGCAAGTTAGGCTGTGGAGTCACACGGTAATTTCCATTGTGCCATACAAGATCCAGCCCTTTGGTCCCTGCAGTAAATGCTTGGTGATTTATCTCTACATTGAGCTACCTCCTGCTGCCAGTGGACCATGGTGAAAAAGCTGACATGCTGGATATCCTCATGCCCTTCAACACAGACTCACAGATGGATTGAGATTGGAAGGGACCTCTGGAGATCATCTGGTCCAACCCCTCTGCTCAAGCAGGGCCACCTTGAACAGGCTGCCCAGGACCACAACCTTTTGACTATGACCATAGCTTCTGACTATCTCCAAGGATGAAGACTCCACAAACTCCCTCAGCAACCTGTGCCAGTGCTCAGTGATCAACATCCTGGTCATGACTGCTTTGCAGGGTGGGTCTTGTTGTTATACATGATTTAACATGGAGTATGTCAATTTTCACAGGTGTTGAGCAGGTCACATTGCCTCCAACCACGGCTAGGGATGCTCTTTGCTTTTAAAGATCAGGCAAAAAAACTGTTGTGGTTTTCATCTCCTGAAGCAGTAACGATTTCTGGATAAAAAGATAGCAGAGAAAGGATAAATTTGGGGTACAGACAGATATAAGTGCACTGCCTGTTCTTTGCTATTTTTTTCTGGGTAACTTTAAACTCTGATGCACTCTGGCTCTCAGGCAAGACACGTTTTCAGAAGCTCTCAGACGGCAGTGGATGCAAAGCTCAGCTGAAACAGCACAAATGGAAAGCCCTGTCCTTCAGTCTCTCCTGGCACATCAAGGATTTGCTCTGACATCTTTAAAACTTACTCTGCCCTCATTTTCTCACTTCTATTCGCTTGTACCTATCGGGATTATTTGCCTAAAAGACAAACCATCCAAACAGATCGGCATGGCTTCAGTGTCATGAGCTGAGAAAAAAGTAACATCCCTAAATCCTGAGGGCAGAAGCTGAACACTGGCAGGAAGGCAAATAAAAGCATGCAGCACCTGTGTGGTGCTGGTTTTCTGGAGCGATCATCTATTCATGTGATGTTTTTTGATACAATGCATGCTTTCTCTACCCGTCATTGCCGAGGTGAAGCTATGCAGCATGACAATAAAATAAGCTGCTCTGCCTAGTAGTGGAAAGGTCTTTTCCCAGCACATACTACAGTTTGCTTAGGTGGGTGGCTAAAAATGGTGTGTTGATTTTAATGAAGATTGATAGTCAACATCAATATGCCTCCTGCCTCGCTTCTTTGCTGGACGCTCAGCAGAGAGCCTGGCAAAGCTTAAACAATGGGATCGCCTGTTGATTTGGGGATTAAAAGCTGTCTGTGGAGGCGCGTGCTGAGAAAATGTGCTCAGAGCTTCTGCTGAAGGGGCTAATTCATAGTCTAGTCAAGTAGCTCCATAACCATGTCTATCATGAAAATTTGTTATTAGCAGACTGTTTGAATCACAGATCAATGCACACTGATTTTGGCAAATCTAATTAGATTTGATGGGGAAGAACATGTTTGCATTTTTTTAGGCTCTGTAGTTCCCATCTCTTTATGTGTAATTTCATTTTTGATTTGTTTAACAGCGATTAAGGGTTGTGAATCATGATACTGCAGAGTTGTTATCCATGGTTATCCCACTCACCTAGCCAACCCTGTCTCTTACCCAATGCTGAGAATGGGAGACTGGAAGTCAGGACTTCAGTGCCTCCCAGTTTCACCAGCCAGAAGTCAACATGTACTCCTTGTATAGCCACAGGCAAGATATTTTACATATCTGCACCTCAGTTTACATATCTGTGAACTTGGATATAGCATATATATGCATCTTAGGGGCATTATAAGACTCCATTGATCACTACTATTTCTAAACTGTTTCCATTTCTTCTACTTCCATGGTATAACACAAAATTAATTATCATCATCTGAGATGTGGAAGGGGCACAGCCTGGTGCTTACTTACCTTTGTGAGTACTGTGGCTGCTCTGATTTCAATTTTTGCCTCTAATATGCAATTGCTTAAATCTCTTCTTGGTACAGCGAGGATACCAGCTACACAGGTGTCCATCATGAGGTCAGGGCTTAAATGGGACACTCTCTGTAACTAAACTGGTGAGCTGGTAAGCAGCTTATGACAGATTCCCACACCAGATACTTCTCCCTCCCTCCTTAGATCTTTTCTCCAGTGCTTGTGCAGTTTATTTAGCAGCTGTTAACCGGTTTGCCTCTATTCATATTCCCATCCCAGGGAGAATCCTGTGGCTTGTAGCATAGGAGCAGCAGCAGTATGGCTATGAAATGGGCTTCTAAATCCCAGGACAGTGTCCTGCTCCAGTGCACACCTTTAACTCTGACATGGGAGGTGGGAAGAAAGGGGCCAGCACAGGCCAAAGGCTGAGATGGCTCATTGCACCCAGGGTGCAGCCATTCTCCGGGCAGCAAAGAGATGCAAAGGATGGTGTTGAACCACTTCTTAGTGTGGTGCTGGGTCATTATAAGAAACGTGAGCAGTGGTGCCACCATTACCAGCTGTGCTAAAAAGAGCAGAAGTCTCCCAACTCCCTTTGATGAAGATCCCAGCCCTGCAGCCACAAACCAGCCTGCCTGAGCCCCCAGAGGTCCCAGACCCAGCACCTGCCCCACAGCTGCACCCATGCAGGGAGTGTGGGGCATATCCATAAATGAGCACTTTGGGAAAGTTAAACTTTAAATGTGAGTGCATAGACAGCAACCGGGCTTGAGAGGAGAGGGACATCAGGTCCAGCGTGGGTTTCACACACTGTGCCCTGCTCCCATCCTGCTGCTGGACGAGCACCGTCCACTGCCCTTGAGCCCAAGACAGCACTTGGCTATGTCAACGTGCCCATCGTGACACTTCATGGGCGGCCAGTGTCACTCTCCCTTGAAAATCACTCACATGAACGTTGTATATTTGTTACAGATGGAGAGATTAACATAAAGGCTAAAAAAAGAGAAAGTAAACAGAAAGGGAAGGACCCTGGGGATACTGCGGTGGTGTATGCCAGCTTGGCTGGTCTGACCTGTTTATAATGTCTAACACAATCACAGGTGCTAAATAACCAACAAGTTAAACAGTCTCCTCTCTGCGATTTAGCAACAGGAACTTTGTGTGACGAGGGCAGGGCCCCTGCTGTTTTCCCAGGAGCTGAGTGCTTCAGCAACGGGGAAGCAGACACCAGGCTGATCTCTGGAGGCTGGTGGCATTTTACCTGCTTTGTGTGTCCTCTGCTGCTGTCAAGACACGCAGTCCTCATGTGAGCACAGGGCTCTCCTGTGACCAGACCTATGGCTCTTATCTCTCATCGGACGATATCTTCACGTCCTGGGTTTTCTATCCCTGCTGACAGCACCACTTTCCAATTCCTCTCCCAGGCTTGCAACTTCTGTCGTGATCTTTCATCCGTCATGCAAAACAAACAAACTCGACTCCTTCTCCCCACAGACTCAGTCAGTCCTTTTCTCAGGGGCTTCCTTGGGAAACCTGGCTGGGACCCGAATGGTGCTGCCTCCCTTTCTCTTGAATTCTCTCTTCTTTTGCGGACAACATTTGTTTTTTCACTACTGATGCTAAACCTCCGGCTCACACTTTTGTTAACTCTCCACCAAACTCAAGCATGCTCATCTCTGGGTCTACTTTCCATCCGATCAGTCCAACACAAATTTAGTAATGCAGACATTTAGTTTCACTTCATTCCACTGCTTTCTTGTTTCTTAAATCACATTCAAGTTAGCAATTTGAAATGCTCTCCATAATCTCAAATGGAGTTTTTGTACCTCTCTGCCCTACTAGTTCACTCTTGCTGCACACTCAGAAAGGCATCACTTTAAAATGTCATATTTCTTTTTTTTTTCTCTCTATTATTGCCACCTGCTCCTGCCTCTTAGAGCTTCATCCCCACCAAAATCACAGGTGAGTCATCATCACCTAGAGATGGATCACTGTTTGGGGACAGGAAGGCATTTTCTTTAGATTAATACCAGTACTTAAATTAAAAGACTAAGGAGTAGAAATAAATTATGATAAGCACCATTGCCTTATACCATTCTTTTATCACAGAATGAACTTGACTGGTACATAGAGCAGGGAGGTATGTGTAAGGGCGAGGAGAAGAGCCGGTTGTATCAAATCATAACACCTGCTGAAGAGCAAATGGGTGTACACTGGCTTTGAATACATTCAGGGTGGAAATTAGGTGGTTTCTAACCTTCGGAGAGGAAACGTTCCAAGATAATATCCAAGAAGGTGAAGTGAGGACAAGACATTGATGCTCAACTTGATGCCTTCACAGGCAGGCTGACATGAAATGATAGCTTCTGTTAGGAGAGGAGCAGATGCAATGACCCAGCCCTTTCGTCTGAGCATTTGAGATGACTTGGGTCACCTGGAACAAACTTAATCCCTGGATGAGGGAAGGTATAATTACTGCTATGATTACACATTCTCAGCTGTTTTTTCTGCTGTGTCTCCCCATGACCATTGTTTGGGGGGGATGTGTGGTGGTTTGCCCCAGCCTTCGCTGCACCTACCTGCCCTGGCTGAGGACGCTTCACTTTCCAGCTGCCTGTGGTCACCAGCTGGAGGCTGTCAGCTCTGTGCTGTGCCAACTGCAAGGAGCACGTCACAGCTCTCGTTGGCTCCGCTGGCACTTCACCTAACTTGGCCAGCTTTGTCCGACATGGATTAAGAAGCATGCATGTGATCCCTGCCTCTGGCAAAGCTGCTGGGGCCATAGACGGAGGAGCAATAGCAGAGCGCTGGAGGGCAGAAGCCTTCAGCTGGCACAGCCTTCTGGCAGCCTGACCCCTGATCTTTGCCTCGGATCTTCTTTTGGCCTCGAAAGAGCGCGCTGCGTCATTTGGCCTTGACTTTACCATATTTAACTTGCAGGGGTGAACTTGGAGCAATGCAATTGCCACGTGTAAGTGTGCTAAGCTGTAGTAAAGATGATTATACTCGGGTGCTTTGTTGACGTGGACTAAGTATATTCCGGTCGTAATACTGGATGATTTTTAGAATATAATCATTAGAAGGGCTACTGGGCTGAGTGATATGAACATAAGACGTATTCCAGATGCCTGTGGGAAGAGGGTCTTTGTGTTACCTCCTGCAATGACAGACCTTGGGTGAGGCTCCGGCTATGCCGTCACTGGAGGAAATGCTTGGTGGTCACCCGCCACCCCCTGCCAGTCTGCCTGGAAAGGGGTATGCTATAAAGGATGGTTTGTGCATTTTGGTGGTGTCTGGAGCCTGATTTCCAAACCCTGGGGCTGCCTCGTGGTGGATGGGAGCAGCATGTCCTTCTGCTGCAGGTTGCAGAGATCCCTCCTGGAGCTGCATCTGGATAAGCTCGTGTGATTGTGGTCTGACTTCTCTACGTGTAAACAGGCAGGCAAATGCTTTCACTCCCTTTTTCATGATGTTTTCCTGGCTTTGTCATGCTGGGAATTGTACAGGGAGATACCCATCTCTCATTGTGGCACACAGAGTTGTGTTCACAACCGGGCTGCTGGTGTGGTGTTGGTAACACATAGGCAAGCCTGTGGTGTCGGAACACACAGTATTAATTTGAGCTGGTGTTTAACAGCAGATTCTGTGTTTTGCCAAGGAAGGCAGGCAGTCCTAGGGAGAAAGGAATGAAAACTCAGTTTTCAGGGCTATTTGATACGTACTTCTCTCCTGCTCTGGCAGCTGGGAGCTGTGAAGGAGCCATCAGGGCCTCATTTAAGAGCAATACCTATGGGAAGCCAGAGTAACAGCTTTATGCCACTGCTTCTCCCAAACTCTGGAGCTGGAATGGGCTTAGAGAAAAAAGTGTGTCAGGCTGTTCCAGCACTCGGGCTCTTTTCATCTGACAAAATGATCCTTTGGTCTCATGAGTAACCATAGATTTTGGCCTTTCTCCCAAGTTCACTGACCTCAGGAGGTCATTTATTTAGGACTTGGTCTGCAGCCAGCTGTAGGAGCATGGCCCAAAGCAATCTCTTCCACTCCTCTCCTGCTGCAGCAGGTTGCCGAAGGGCATGGCACAAAGACCTTCAACCTACCTGATCAGAAGGGCTCTCTTCTCTCTTACCGTGAGCATGCAAAGCCTCTTTTCCCAACCCAGTGCTGTATCTTGCTTAAACCGCAGGACCACAGAATTGCAGTTGGGATAAAGCCACATTTTATACCATCATTTTGTATCTTTTGCACTAGCATTTGCGTCTCCTGTAATGATGGGGTTGTTCTTGCAGATCAGCTTTTTATTGCAACATTCAAAGCATCGTAGGGGAGTTGGGAGCATATTTACTAATTAAATGAAATAGCATGTGCTATCCACATGAAAACGTCGCTATGCTGGATGCAGACTTACTCTGTGCAGAGGCTGACGAGCCTCACGTGGCAACGGCAGCTCCCAGGCTGGGCACCACAGCCCACGCTGGTGCTAACAGTACTCTCTGGCTGTCCACAGCGCAGGAACGACACGCCGCAGCTCCTGTGTCGTTGCAAAGGTGCCGTCACGGCAGGATTTTAGGTTCCTTCCCAGACAGAGCAAAAATAGTATGGGGAAAAAAAATCATGTAGCATTGAAGCTTCTGCCTCGTTTCAGTTCCAGTCTGGAATGGAGGAGGATACATCTTATTTTTTCCTAGTTTCTTAAAAAAAAGAAAAAGAAAGGAAAATAAAGCTTGTTTTGTCCATATAGTGGAGATTTGCCTTTGTTTCACCATTTGAGCAGTCTGCAGCCCGTTCTGTACTTTTGATGTTTCTTCCAGTACTTGGAGTACTGCGAAGCTACTTTCTCTCCTTGTCTGTGGGATGCTTGTAGCCTTCTCTCGTGCGATTGTTTGGAGACATCTGCAATATTTCAGCACTCAAACTCGGGGAGAATGGGATTTTTTTTTTTTTTTTAAATCTATGATTTCTATTCAAGCAAACTCGTGGAGTTCAGGAGAAACGGGACCGAAGGCATCTTTTAAGGCTAAAAGCAGCAGAAGACAAGGAGTAGAGGCTCCCGTACTTCCCATTCTCCCACGTTGAAGCTGATCCCGTTCCTCCGCGCCGTGTGCCGGTCCGACCGAGCC
>NW_009627839.1:0-6375 GCF_000690535.1 Cariama cristata
GCGCTGTCCACGCACCCCTTGGTCCGATGGCAATTTGTGATCTGGGGGCTCAGCTGTTTCTCTTTGGTTCTCCGCCTCTGAACTCCTGACAGGCCATTTGTTGTCTTATCTCAATGGTTTGCCACTTCTGCCGACAAAGTTTCCTCCTTATCTTCTTCCAGACCCACCCGTAGCCAAGCAGCCAGGTCAGGATGAGTTTATGATATGTGACCTGGAATTCCTTCTCCTGCTAACTAATGCTAACTGAACTTATTCAGACAAAAGATTATATTTAAAAGAATAGAGTAGAATTAAAAAGTTAGGTTGATTAAACTTACTCTTTAACACTTCTTTTCACCAAAATGTTTTACTGAAAGGATGAAAAAGGAAAACAAACAAACAAGAAACACCTGCTATGATTGACTTAATTGCTTTTAACCAGAGCTTTGGGACAGAGTGGGAGAAAGCTTAGTTTGAGTGGTGAGTTAAGTGGTTGGGTTTTTTTCTTTTTGTATAGTGACACAGTGACTGCCTCATCTGATCAGCTCCAGCTCACTGCATGAAATAATCTCAAAAAAATGAGATCTAAACACAGGCATTTTAAAATATTTTCATTTTGTGTGGTATATTAGTGAAGAAAAACTTTGGGGTTTAACATTATTTTGTTGTCTGTGATGTGACTTATTCTAATATCTGTATTTTACATGCCATAATGGATGCAAAAATACCTATTCCAGGAAACATTGGAGGTTGACCTACTGCTGATTAGTCACTTCCCTGGAAACAATTAATCTTTATAGAAAAACAAGTGGCAACTTCCCCCCCACCTCCCTTAGCTATATAGGGAAAATGAAAGGCAGGAGTAACGTGCGTTACAGATGCCAAACCTCATGCCAAATTTAGACATGTGAAGCATGGGCCTAATGAGGAAGCCTGGCTTTTTAAGCCATTGCAATCAGATAAGAGTTAAACTTTGTGATAGACAAGTTAATGTTACTGTCATTAAGGGATCTTCTAACTATTCAATACTTACTATGAATGTACTTATTTAAAACAGCGGTTGAGACCCTGAAAGTATCTTTGAAATAGATTCAGAGTCCAGCTGAAAAGCCTAGAGGTGACTGAAAGCATAGAATTGGGATTTCCTTTATGGTGCTTTTGAAACACAGGTGTTGCACTTCGGTCCACCTAAGGTGCTGTTAGCCAGCTTGTGTTTTTTCAATTAGATTGTGCTGTTTGTTTCATAGCACATTATTTAAAATTTCCCTTGTCTTGTTGCTGTATGAGGCTGATGTAGAAGTATCTCAGCGAGAGAGAGAAAGAAGCTGCAAAAACTGATAGAAAGCAAGGAAATCCCTTAGACTATTTAATGAATTTGAACAAAAAATAAAAAGGACATTTTCTTAATATCATCAAAGGATCTTCACTTTAAAGGGATAAGACACTTCTAGGTAATCACTGATCTTTGTAATTTTTCTGGTTCCTCACCAAGTCAGCAAATTCCTCCATCTTCCCTTTGATGCAAGGCATCAAAGTGCTACACAAGGCAGATCTGGAAAAAATAACCATTAGCAGATGGATTTGAGCAGAAGCATCTGTGGGAGCCTGCAGCTTTTCCTGTGTTTGTTCATGATGTTTGCTATTCTGTTGGTTGTTTGACACTGTTGCAGTAAATCCTGATAAACGCAGTCTGTATGGTTCTACTCAGACTTGGAGCTATGTTTGTAGCTCTGTGTGTTTAGAGCTAAAAGGTGCTTTTGAAAAAGCTCGCACATTCAGGTATTAGTAGAAATTCTGGTGTGATTCAGGAATGGGGCGACACTGGCAATTTGTCAGCTGAACCTTGCCACTGATGTGAGATTTTCCCACATCGGATTGGTTTACTCGGGCTGTGCCTCGCAGGCTTTTCTGCTTGTTATCTGTGTCTGCAAAAGGCATCCTGATAGCAAGTCGCCTCTTGACAGAACAGTGGTTATGGCTGCTGCTCTGGGTACCAGGATTTGCTTTTCTGCATACAGAAATATGGCATCGTTCGTGATAGGTCAGTGCTAACTTCACCCTACCTGCAGGAGCAGTGCCACCAGTGTTGCATGATGATGCTTCTCCTGAAAGCATTTTACCATGGGCATTTTAGAAAACTGTATGTTAAAGGGAATCTAATCCCTTGGGGAAAGCTAGGTACCAGTCTTGCTGAATTGATGACATCTGAACCTGCCCCAGGCACTGCAGCTCACTGCGTTGGAATTTGGTGTAAGAGTCTCTTGGCTGGTCAGCATTCATTTGCTGTTCAGCTTCATTTTGAAGTAGAGAAATTCTCTATTTTAATAAAAGCTGACTAAAATGAAATGCTACACACACTCTCAATTTTAGCCACATATTTTGCACAAGGAAGAAACTTTTCCAGAAGAAATATTAATTGCCCTGTCTGGGCAATACCAGCATCTGCAGGAATTACTGCTGCTGAGCAGGTGCTGCTTATTCTGTGCTGATGACATTTCCTTTGTAAACTTACACTGTGGTCCTCATGAATTTCTTATCAGTGTTTGAGATGGTGGGGGAAGCTTAATGGGAGGATTTAAACAGTTGCTGTAGGGTGAATGATTTCTCTTTTTGCATTTTGCAGGAAGAAAAAAAGTTTACAAAGACTGTGCAAGGGAAAGTCCAGAGCAGTTACCATCACTCAGTTCAGGAAATTGGAGAGCTGCTGAAAAAGAGACTCGATACCATTAAAAAACTGAAGATTTGAGAAATGCATCCTTGACAGACTCCACAGGGAAGCGACACCAGAGTCCCAGACAGAAGCAACATCCAATTACCATCACTTTAATCCAGAACTTCCTCATAATGCATGAAGGACTTAAAATCATAAAAGAATTTTTTTAGGAATTACAGATGTATTGACCTGATTTAAATTATTGTACATAAACAAGAAGCAGGGACCCTTATTGGGGTTTGACCACTTTTTATACATGTTCATAAGCATATTGCAACAGGAGAAAATTAACTTTCTTCCCTTTTGATCTCTAGAAACAACTGGAGATGGTCTTTAGAAGCAGCAATAGAAATCCAGTGTAAAGCATATATCTCAAAGGAGTTGTATTTTCATCACCATACAGTGTTTATAATTTTTGTATGGTCCTTGCCTTAGAAATGCAAAAATTGTAGATGCCCGCATTCAGCCGCCTCCAATGAAATGAGCCTGTTTTGGAGCTGCCTATTTTGTCTGCAAGCCACCTGGTCCGACTGAATGAATTCAGAGTGTTGGTCCAGGAGGGAGAGGTGAGGCCGCACTGGAGGAAGAGCCTCTGCCTGCAGCCTTCCAGCAGAGCCCAGCGTGCCGTCGCAGGGCAGGAGAAAGCTGTGCCTGGTGGTGAGGCAGGTTCCTCTATGGAGAGGAACCGCTGGAGGGAAGAGGTGGTGTCGGCGTACACACAGGTTGTTTTCACGTTCCGAAAAACTGCGAACCTGATGAGGAGCAAACTTGGCCATTAAGCTTGAGAGAGAGAGATGGGAATCAGTGTTTCGGCAAAAAAAAGACAAAACCAGAGACCTTGTATATAATAGCTGCAGTGAGGTCTGACACTGCGGTCTGATTTCATGTCCGTTTAATGTAAAACAGCAGTCATCATGACTTTTAAAAAGTGTATTTAGATTACTGAACCTTTAAGACTTAAATATTTTAATAGAAATGAAATCCTATTGGCTTTGGTTTTAAGTTGGCAGAGGTAACTTTTGCTTCCGCTGTGGTATGAGGCTGAGAATACTTTTTGTAACTGTATGCTTGCTTTTTGCAGTTGATCTTTGATTATTCGAGTACTAGCTCATTAGGCATTCTGTTAGAAAGTGCAATTGCATTGTCTGCTCCCACTGAGTCTGCATTTCTGCTGGTTTATTTCATTTTAAGAGTAATGCAGCCTAAAATCGGTAGGCAAAAAGTTACAGGTACCTGTAATACAAGGGACAGGTCAGACTTTACAGTTTCCTCATCTGATTTAAAGCAGCTAGTATCTGAAGTCGATACGTAAAGTTTTAAGAGAGCTGACAATCCTACCTTTGTCATCTCTTCTTGAGAGTGTTTTGTTAGTAATGCTAGAATGTTGATGAAGAGTATTTTTTTAAAATAAATCCCCTGTATAAAAAAAAAAAAATATTTCACATAGCTGCTCTTGCTGGATTTCGTTTTGCTTTGCCCCATCCTGAAAGTGAAAGAAGAATGTCTGCAGGTTGTCTAAATTGTAATGGATGTCCTGATGGTTTAATTGCAATGTCTGGTAAGTGCTCTGGGCTGGAGGAATACCAAAATGTGTTAAGTCTGTTTTATGGTAATACTTTTCCCGGAGAAAAAAGAAAAAAAAAAAAAAAAACCAAACTGAACTGTTATACATTGTATAGAAACACCTTTTTTGAAAGAAGGGTGTGCTCCTTTAATTTAAGGAAGACTGATGACTGAAGTTGATGCTTTCAAATGTGTAGGATAAGTGAAAACGGTCCCATTGCTGAGATGATGCAGTTCATAGAGGAGCACTGAGCCAGAAATCTGCACTGCCCCTTTTCATTCAAGGAGGCAAATTGCTGTTGCTGATGTTCCTGTCCCCTCCCTCCCCAGCGGCACTGCTAACTAGGGAGGGCTTTGCACAAGCACCAGCATTGAAGCCAAAGTTGATGCAGCACTCTCACCCAGAGAGGATGGGCCATGGGCTGGTATGCTGGAGTTCCCTTCCACTGCTGCTTCAACAGGTTGAACTCAACCAGTCGTATCAATAAGCAATGGTGAAAATGTAAGTGAAGTGTAAGGTTAATATAGCCAAGTTTTCAAATCCTCCCGTTTGCCTGAAAGCAGAACTTGCTTTTAAAAAAAGGTTTTCTCCATCAGCTCCCTTAAAAGCGGAATTGAAACTGCTGGAGGGGGGGAGGAATGTGTGTGTCATCTGAAGCAAAGCCTGAGGAAGAGGTGGAACCATGGCTTGCTCTTGCTTCCCATCACAGCGTTTGGCATGGCGCAGGTCCAGCATTGGCTGGTCACTCAAACGGGGAATACTGACTGCTGCTCAGCGTTAGCTGCTGTCCCATTTCCAGTTCCAGCCACTGGCAAATGATAAGCTTGTCAAACATAAAACATTCTTGGATTACTCAGTGTTTTATAAAACCAGATGCCATCTCTTCACAAGCTGTAGTTTATAGGAGGAATCGGTGTACAAAAATGACTACGTACTGACTGACTGGGGGCTTGGTTGAGCGAGAATTTCTCTCCCCCTATAAATTGTGTACAGTTAAATATATTATATATTTCTTATGAGAGCATTTCCCCTCCAGAATGTGTCCCACAGGGACTTGATGAGAAATTCAGGCTATAACCCATTGCTGCTGTTCCCCCTTTTCCACCCTTGGGATTTGTTTTTGTTTGTTTTAGATAATTTTTTGTGATGAATGAAAAACATACCTAGAAGAAGCTACCAAGACTACTGTTTACAGACTGAAAAAATACTGCTTTTATACTACTGGGATCATGAGCCACGATCCTTTTACAGATTTCCTCAACTCTTCTCTTTGCTTAAAATCGGTGTCTGATGTAGATAAAGGCCAGAAGCCTCCTACCCTGCTTTGTCTACATAGACGACAAGATGTACAATGCCCCTATGTGTTGCCCATCATTTTTGTACTTTTTAACTGTTCAAAAATTGCATTTATATTTTGCAATCACTGATAATCATGAATTTATTTTAACCGCTAGTAATCTTAGAGATTTTTTTTTTTGTTGTATCTGCAGCCTTATCTGAACTTTCTCTTCCTTGATTATTCATTGTTAATTTATGACTGTAGAAGATATGTATGCCTCAGCCTTCTACGGACTTAAGTGACACAACTGCAACTGATCTGCTTTAAACTGGATGGGTTTATAATTTATATAAAAGTCAGTTTCGTTACAAATCAGTATTGCTGCCTCTTTCATTTTTCTGTCTGGATGGTCTGGAGGTGACTGAAGTGCTCGCATGCGCTTTGTCAGCCCTTGGTGAAGCCAGATTATCCTGGTGCAGGGCAAGCAGAAAAACAAGTTACCTGTGAAGAGGGGAAGAGGGAAAGGGGGGCGGAGGGGAATGCTTATTGCTTTCCACCTGTGCACTGGGTTCAGAATGATGTCTGCTGGGGGAGGGAGCCTGGATGTGTCCGTTCTTTGACGTGACCAGCTGTCCATCTGCTGTTCAGGCTTTCTGCATTCCTTGCACTTCATCCTGGCTTTCAGTGACAGGAAATAAAGGGCTGGCAGCGCATGAGGTGTCTCCTGTACCAGCACAAAAAACAATAAATGCTTGAGGGGGCCGTGTTAATGCTATGCCACCCTGCCTGGCCTGCTGCTGTATATACATACGTTATACACCACCACCAGCTGCTCTCCTC
>NW_009627840.1:0-524 GCF_000690535.1 Cariama cristata
AGAAAAGTTTCAACAATTACTCAGCTAAATAGTGTGAGAAATGTATTTGGCCATTTTCAGGGAACCATATGCGTCCATCTGTAACCAACATCCATTTTCTATCAAACCTGACTACTCACCTTGTATTTCCATGTTTCTAAAACTAAACCTGCAGCCAGCATTCTCCTTCAGTCATTTCCAAAGCAGCCTTACAGTGCTGGAGTTCTGCATTATCTAGACTTGGCTTTTTTTTTCAAAGTTACATACATACGGTTAATTATACTGTTGTACAAGCAGCAAATGAATCGGCTAGCCATTTTACAGCTGCAAATACACTAGAGATCTAGACTGAATTGGGAATCTAAGTGCAAAATGAAAAGTCTCCTCTGAAACGGCAGTGTCAACCATTTCCAGTTATCTACCAGTAAAGAGAATCAAGATTCTAAATATCCTCAGCTTACAAGCTGTGAAACTCTTCCTTGTCTTTGTAAGGAGAGATAACGAGAGCCATCTTTAAACAAGAATGACAAAGGATTTAAAAAAAA
>NW_009627841.1:0-1109 GCF_000690535.1 Cariama cristata
CAAGAAACGCTCCTGCTGTTCTAACAAGAAGCAATAGATTAAAAAGCTAGTTAAAAATTCATCCAAGAGAGGCAGAGTTTCCCAAGCATATCAGAGTTAATATTTATAAAGGGGATTGTTGCTCAGTCTCAATTATCTTAAAAGCTTGGTCCAATTGATGCATTGGAGGAACCACGAACACAGGCATGTCAAGGGGAAACCATTCCCTGTGACCGCTAACAAAATGCAATCAGATCTGCAACATGTGGAGCCAATTGGTTTTCAACAGGTTATACAATGTAAACAAATGATTGATTCCTGGGCTCCTTTTATTTCTGAGTAAGCAGTCGGAAATCTCTCCAACCACTCGGAGCAGGTAAGGCTGGTGGTACACGAGGGCGGCGGAGGGGCAGCACGCAGTCCTTTCATCAACCTGCAAGCAGCAGGAGCTTTGATTTTTTTTTTTTTCCCCCAGCCCCTTAAGCAGCCACTAAATAATCAACAATTCCTCAAGTAAGCAACCCCCAGATCCTGTGATTGTGTGTTGCCAGTGGTCATGTCGGACCAGCTTCTGCCTTCAATGAGAGTCAGGAGTTTTTTATTGCTTTTGCATTTTGCCTCCTCTGATGTTTCCAGCCTTCCTCTGATTTACCCGAGACAGATGAGACAGGAATATCTCCAAGAGCTTTATCACTTCTCTCTGTCAGCAGCAGCTGCTAAGTCAACAGTGCGGTGGTGTGTGTCTGGACCGGCGGTACAGAGGTTGCTCAAATCGTTCTCCGCTCCCAGTGAAACCAATAAGCTATACTCCACTGCTTCGACTCGGTTCCTGAACTGTGCCCCCTGGTTATGTCAAATTAAATCTCAGCCCATCACCGGCAGACTGCCAATATCAGCGCACATCCCTGGGCACCCCCCGGGGCGGGAGCACGTGGGGGTGGGCGCCCTGGGAGCTGGGGGTGCAGCACTGGTACCCCCCTGCCCCCCCAGCAGGGCCAAGGGCCGTGGGGAGCCGCAGGTCGCCGGGGTGCCAACCACCAGCACGTCTCGCCTCCCGACCCAGCCACGTCCACCAGCACCGGTGCAGGGACCTGAGGAGCACAAGCGCTTCACTCGGGGAGCTGCGTGCG
>NW_009627841.1:1291-1969 GCF_000690535.1 Cariama cristata
CCCCTGCCCCGTGCTCCCCTTGGCTTTGCCTGAGCTCCTCATCTCTGCGCGGGTACCAAGATCTGTGAGCGAGGGCCGGCCCATCCTCCCCAGCTAGCACACCCAGCTCGTGTCGTGCCTCCTGTTTTACTTATCCATCACTCTACTTCTCCTTTTTGCCCTTACTTACACTCCTGGTTGCATCCTCCGCAGCCCTGCGGTGCTGGGGATGTCTCGGCGACGCAGAGGCGCCCGTGCCGGGCAGAGCGTGCTCCTGGCGCAGCTCGCCCCGCCGTGGCCTCCCCGCCCCCGTGGCCTCACCGCCCTTCTGAGCCTCACGGCACGGCTGGGGTGTTCTTGAGGTCACTGGTTGAATGCCTGAGGAGAAGAGAACCACGTTTCCATGAACTGTGGTAATTATTGCAACAATAGCAATAAAAATGCATTTCCAGAGATCCGCCACCAGCTTGTTTATGCCCTGTTTGCAGGACGATGTGCAGCTGGGTGTTTCTGTAGCACAGGGTCCCAGGGGAGGGGGAGCCACTGGCCCGTGTCCCAGATCCCCAGGACACAATGGCCCGGAGCAGATTTACCAGCCCCCTGCAAGCACGAAGGAGCCCCCTGGGAGGGTGGAAAGGGCCGGCAGCAGCGCAGAAGGGGCACCTCTCTTGCGACAACAGGCGAGGGGGGGCTGGGGCG
>NW_009627841.1:2013-4085 GCF_000690535.1 Cariama cristata
GGTGAGAGGGAGGAGAGGGGCTGCACTGGGGGGCACAAGGGAAACGCAGGAGAGGGTCCGGGACGGGACCGGAGGAGAGGCGCACTCCAGCCCTGGCCACGAGGTCCAGGGCTCACTCCCCACCGTGCGGAGCAGGTACGGACACCAGCTGTTACCAGACGTGAGCTGCGGTGGTGTTCTGCTCGATGTGCAGTGCTCCGCGTTAGCTGTGACTGGGCTTTGCTCTGCCAGGACCAGCTCTCCTCCTCCCCTGGGGTTTCTCCAGGGTTCAAGGCTGACCGTGGTGAATCTGGAGGGCTGAGGGCACGCTGCTCTTCCAAGGATGCCAGCCACCTTGTGCTGGGATGTGAGCAGTGCAGAGCAGCCCTCCGGGCGGGGGGCGGCTCTGGGGGGTCCCCAGCCAGCTCTGGCTGGGTGGTCGCAGCCCCTTCCCCGCAGATGGGGGCAGCTGCCCTCCCAGCCACCAGGAACCGAGTCCTTCCCAGGGACAACAGCCTCCTCTTTTCAGGGGCCTCTCGGGTTGGGCGCTCGTGGAAACCCCCCCATTGGGGATCCCCAGAGGCGGCAGAGCTGCGGGGCTCCCCACAGAAGCATCGCGCTGCAGCCGGTGCCCGCCCGCCCACGACCACCCCCGGCGGTGTTTGTGGTGGCACATATGCTGTGCAGAGGGTTGGTGGTGCCTGCGGCATGTCGCGCGGCTGTCAGGCACAGTGCCCGCTCCTGGTGCCAACGTCTGGCAGGATTCCCCGCAAGTGGGCACAAATTCATCCTAAAACACAAACAGAGGCGGAGGCAGCAAAGTTGTCGCTTGCGTGGGCGCTGAGAGATTCCTGTACAGGGAAGGACTTCAGCAGGGCCAGGAGTATTTCTGTTTAAAATTAAAATGGTCTTTTTAAAGCAGATTAAAACTTGTTATGAAAGCAACCGTGAACATCTGTGATCTCACAGGAAAGATTTTCCTGGCTCTTTCAGAAATTGCCCAGTTCCCATTATAATATCACCATAATTCTGTCTCTTTATTTCAAGCTTGCAAGACATTTATATTTCAAATAATTTTTACAGAGTTCAACTGTGAATTGCAAGCTGTTTTTTCTGCTTATGTATTAATTGTATGTGTGTGTCCAGTGCTAAGCCTTATTGCCATGTAATTTGTACAACATAATTAACCATGTAGAAACCATAATACATTGTGTTTGGAAGAGTTACATCCAGTTAATCTAATTGACTAATAACATGTTTTCATTTAGCAGCACGTACTGTATTTCCAGTGATTGAATTAATGTCATGTTAACGGCTGCTTTTTGCAACAACATTTGGCATAAATTGCATTAAAAATTGATGTTCGTACAAATGTATTTTGAATACAGCTCAGCATGTGGCCTGGGAAAACACTCCTGTTGTTTATTAAATCAGCTCAGTTCGCAAGCGCACTCAGAGGAGCAGCACCGCAAGCGCCGTGCCCCGTTTGCTGGCAGAACCAGGCTGGGACCCCTGCGGACCTCTGCCGCCCAGTCCTGCCCCAGCTCCAAGCCTCCCCCCGCTGCAGGACAGACTCTTCTTGCTCCCCTGGGCTTGCAGTGCCCGGGGTTACACCTTCCCTGCGCGGGCTACTGGAACAGGCTTTAAAAGAAATCTCTGCTGATGGAGAGACTGTGGTTGGAATGTTCTGGGCACCTGCTGGGGAAGAGGCAGACCTGGAGACACAATTAGCCGTGTCCCTCGGTAAACTCCCCACCACTGTGCCTGTCTAGCCTGCCTGCCTTTCCCCCACGGCGGCCACGAGGACAGAATGAAAACATGCTCTGCAACCACCTCCTTCCCTCCCGTCTGTATTTGCTCATGGTCTCAAGAGAGGCAGATCGATGCGCCTGCAGCCGGGAGACTAACACTCGCTTTGACCTGCCATGGGAAACAAATTGAATCGCGCAGACCGGGCCCTTCTCCACCAGCTTTCCATCTTCGGAGGCACGAGGACAGCAGGCATCCGCAAGGCTCAGCCTGCGGACAACAGCCAGCGGCTCCCAAGTGTCCTGCCATGAGCACAATGAAGAAGCCAGAAACTCCCCCTGGCA
>NW_009627841.1:4138-4378 GCF_000690535.1 Cariama cristata
GAGATCTGCTGCGCCCAAGTGAAATCTCCAGCAGGGGCTGCAGCCTCTTTGCGGGCTGGCTCGTTTGGTTTTCACGTGCATCATCAATCCCTAGCTTCAGTCTCAGCCAAAAGCAAAAATATGGAAACACAGGGGCAGAGGATGTGCTAGCAGCACCGCAGCCCGGCCCAGCCCAGAGCTCTCCGGAGCCCGCTGGAAGGGAGGGCTGCCCGGGGGGAGGACATGCCCATCACAGCATCG
>NW_009627841.1:4518-4719 GCF_000690535.1 Cariama cristata
CAGAGCCCCCACTGTCCTCGCCTGGACTCCCCCAGGCACCAGTCTGCCAAGATACCTCGGGTCTGGGGGGATCTGCTGTGCGCATTTCAAATGCACTTAAATAAAAAATCAGCTCCTCAGGCTGGAGCACAGGCTGCGCAGAGGAAAGGCAGAGCTCCCGGGGCTGCCTGGGCTCCCCGTCGGCACTGGCAGGGCGCGCAG
>NW_009627841.1:4830-13166 GCF_000690535.1 Cariama cristata
CTCCTCGCAGTGGTTCAGGAGTTCCTTTTTCTCTATGCTGAATAAATAAGAAGAGCAGAGTTTTGATTCTGTATCGCAAAGATGCTGCTTTGAGGGCTGTCTGTGATCCTTCGGAGCCTGCTCACTCTGCCTTTGTTGTACATCACTACTAGAGAGAAAAATAATGGCTTATGAAATTCAAGGTGCAAAGCGGAGACTGTCAAGGAAAATGGTGAGCCCACATGGGCTTTTTCCTTTTGTGCTTAAATTAACCTACGGTGTCTGGGGCTTCATTATTTACAGGTTGTGTCTTTCCCAATTCCTTTGACAGGTCCTTCAGCGGTGGTAGGGACATGCCAGCCTGGGAATGGCCCAAAAGGTGGCACACAAAGCCACAGAACCTTTCAGATCCACTGTCCCCTCTGTCCTGCCCTCTCCCCTCTACACTGAATCATCTGCAATGCACACATTTGAAATGTAAAAGCAGAACTACCCTGCTGGTGCCGGTCCCCTCCTGAGGCTGTTGTTACCTCTTGGATGGCAGTGAGACTTCTGCCTTTGTCATCTTCAGAGTGTCTCCTCCTCGGCCACCCCAGCACCCGGCTGTGCCCTGCACACTGCTGCCCTGGCTCACATCATTCCAGCACAGCTGGACGGGCCACACAGCTCCTCTGCGTGTGCTGAGCTACCTGGGAAACAGAGAAGATGCTACTTTCCTGCCTCCGAGGGCAGAGGCTGCTTGCAGGTGGCAGCAGGGGTGCCCACAGCACGGTGACACTGTGCCGATGGATAAGGAGAGCCCTTTCCCAGGAACAGGAGCCGCCTCCTCCCTTTCCCCTGTCCTGCTGCTCTGGGCAGGGTGATAACAATTGTTGACGCATCTCAGCTCCACTTAATCTCCAGCTCTTTCTTTTCTGATCTTCTGTATGCTTTCACCTACAGGTGTGGGCCAAGAGGGTAATGTCAGCACTGGGAGCCTGGCCAAGCGGGGTGCTCCAAGCACCTTAGAGTCAGAAGAGACCCCTGAGAGGCAATACATGAACTTCAGATCTCTACAGTGCTGCCAGAGGACTAGAAACAAGCTTTTGGGATAGTGATCTGGAGAGCCACGAGGAACCCAGCAAGCTCAAGGGATGGGCATCCTGGAGCGGGAGCCTGGGAATCCCTGGCCTGTGGTCTATGCCCTCTTCAGCCTCAGCCTCTCTAGTTTCCGCTTACACAAACCCTGTGTCTCTGATCGGATTTTGGCTGCAGCAGGATCCTCCCTTGAGCACCTTTCCAAGTTCAGTGCCTCCGACCAAGTCTCATGGCACGTCGGCAGCACTGGCTCTCCATACTCTGTATTTCTCCCTTTTTAGGTGCAGGGAACGGATGAGCTATGTTCTGTGCCTTTTCAGCAATACACTACTCCATCTTTAAGAAACAAGGCAGGAAATGCTTCTTGCAAAGCCTCGATATTTCTGGACTCAGTAGCAAAGGCACTGCCAGCTTGCTGAGATCATGTTTATAAGGACCACAGCTCTACCATTGATTACAATTTTTTCACGATTTTAAATCAATTAAAGAGGAACATCTGCACATAGTTAGGAGATAATGCTAAATACTTCCCACACAGCCAGAGCAAACCACGTTTCCTGGGAAGATGAATGTGAGTTAAAGTAACACAGCAGGACATCGGGGTTCATGCCACAGCTAAGCTTAGAGCTGGAGAATGAGATTCACAGATCTGCGCATCGTACTTCCACTGAACAACTAGCAAATCTCTGGAAGATGTGACTGCTGGTTACCAGTCCTGCAGGTGGAGAATTTACTTAATTTAAAGCAACAGCTAAAATGAGATTTATTGGAGAAAATTGTATCTAACATCAAAGTAAGTGAACCAAATGCTTAAAGGTCACTTTAAGTAAGTTCAAATAGAATACACATTATAGAACTTGTGCATGGCATTTTTATTTTAAAAGAGCACCTTCTCTTTCCTTTCACATTTGTGAACAAATTTAGTGCTCTTAAACAGGGGCATAATAGCACTAGACTTAAGCATCTGCAGTGCAGCCAGGCAACACAGAAGGTTCCCAGCAGCTCTGCCGATGCACCTGCGTCCCAACAGGCAGCCATCAGCCTGGTCACCTTCTCCTCTCCCGCCACCTCTCAGCTCTGCCTGCACCGCTCCCTGCCAGAGGAGTGATGCCCAGCGTGGGCGGGCACGGTCCCTCATGCTCCATCGGCTCTGGAAGTAAAAAGTGGGACCAGGGTGGCCCAGTGGTCTGGCTGCAGAAAGCTGCCGGCTGGGTTGCTGTGCGCACAGTTTGACCGCCGAGTCCTGCCATGCAAGCACCCTCAGAGCGCAGGATCTACGGCTCTGCGGCAGCAGGCGAACACCGCAGGAGGGGCACAGAGCACCTGGGATGGGGGACCCCAGTGCCACTGGCACCCTTCTCCCTGGGCAGGCACAAAGGGTCACTCCCCAGCTGTGCCTGGTGCCTGGCCAGCGCTGGCTTGACCTCACTCGCTGTGCTGCCAGGGAGCACGAGGACCGTGAGACTGTGAAATAAACCCACATTCTTCTGTTTCCTCCTCCTTCCCCTGTAAAACTGCTTAAAAATTGAATTTCTCCTCTCTCTCTCTGGGTGTTTTATTCCAGAGAGACACTATAACTTTCCTGCAGGGAAAACCTGCAGAGCACCGGCACGCTCTTACCCTCCTTTCAGAGCAGAGCTGCCCTGACACGCAGCAGAGCAAGGAAAACTGCTGCCTCTGGTGCCGCCTTCACCACCCCGGGAGGACACAGGGCAGCTCCCTCTGCCCAAGGAGCAGGGAGGGTTTTGGCCAGGGGGGCACAGCCAGGGTGATGTGCAGGAGCTGCCTGGGACGATGCTGTTGCAGGTGCTCCTGGCAGGGATGGGGACACCAGCTGCTGGTGGCAGCTCCCGAAGGCAGGCAGGGACAAGGATGCTGGGAAAGCCCTTGCTGCCAGGGCAAGCAGAGGAGACCTGCTGCTGGCACGGCTTGGCTCTGTGCTCCCGGGGTCCAAACAGCCCACACACTGACCAGCGAATTTTTCTGCATTCTCTATTGGCTCTTTGATAAACATCCGACCCGTATGAAAATCTCCCCAAGTCCTTCTTTGTTCAGGGATATTTGTTTATCACAGCACTGCTGACACAGACACATTTCTGAACGTGTTTTGTTCCATATAAATGGGCCAGCCAGACAACCAGGTAAAACCTATCACGCTGTTGTCACCACCAGACAAGTCCGCCCTGCTCACTCACCCTGGGGACAGGCAGTCCACTCTCGCTCCTCTGGCTCCAGCAAATAGATGTACCTCTCCTCTGCTCCATGCAGGAGGAGGAGACAGAAGGCGGGAGAGGACAAAGTCATCAGATGCAGTTCTTGGCAATGGCCGCACGCTCCGGCCACGACCCACGCTCAGCCTGCAGCAGTCAGAGCTAATTTAACACCTGCACAAGACCCCTACCCCACTCAACAGAGAAAGGACAGTGAGGGTCTTGTCACACGTTGCTTTCCCCACTTCACTTTTGCCCAGAGCTTGGCACGGTGGAGCTGGGACCAGCTGCGGGGCACAGCGCTGTAGGTCCAGGGCAGTGCTGAGCTCCTTCTCTGGGGAAGGGGCAACGGCCCCCCCCCGGCGTGGGCAGGAGCCAGTCAGAGGGACATAGGGAGCTCGGTGGGCACTGGTTGTGTTTACATCCAACAGAAACTTTTTCCCTTGGTTCTCCTTGATGGATTCAAAATCCCGATTTCTTCATTCTATGCCCAGCAGTGCATTCTGCTCCTGCTGGGAAGGAGGTGTTTCGTTTAAGATACTTGTAAAAGCAAAGGAAAAAAGGACAGGAAAATTGTTGGTTGTAGCGGCACTTGTCTGGGAGCCTGGAAAACAGGAAAACAATGCACAGACATTTGTGCTGATGACAGCCTAATATCTTGTCTACTCACAGACATTTTCCATGCCTTTACAAAAGCATATCTTCACCATCAGTGTATGCACCGTTCCTGTGTTGCAGCAAAACCCAAGGGGCTGTAAAAGACGCCACAAGTGGCCTGTGAACTGGGAGCGTTTCACAGCTCTGGGAGGGAGAAAGTGTCCCTTCCTTAGTTTGCTGTCTTCTTTGCAGGTTATACAGGCTTAATTTTCCAACTCTCATCCAGTTGTTGCTCATTAGCTCCAAGGCAAACATCCCTGTGCACAATCTGTACTATGGCAAGGGGACGTACAGGAGCTCAGCTTCTACTACCAACGTCACCAGCTTTAATCCCACGGCATCCACAGCCTACGTGGGAGCAACAAAGAGCTGCCTGCAGCGCACGTGCCGTTCAGCACAACCTACCTGCGTGTGCTGCCTCTAACGCAGTTTGCACGCAGCGAGGGAAGAGGCAACGTCCTACAGATTACACTGGAATCGGCAGAGACGTGGTGAGAAAGGCAATGCCAAACTGCAAGGTAAACAATGCAGCAGAGAACAGCTTTTGCCTCAGTGGGCATAACTGCTGAAAAGCAAACCTCAGTCAAGTGGGGAATCACAGTGAGCAAGGAGGCAGGGTGTGGGCTGATGCCACCAGCCAGGATTGCTGCTGCCTAGGAGTCCGTGGCACACTGCAAACAGAGCCGATCTCTGCAGATTTCAAAGGCAAATCATCAATTCTAGTTCCACCCAAGAATCAGCACAAACAGGACTGGCAGCCCCAACTGGAATGTGCCTTGTTTGTCCCCAGTGTGTCATTGCAATCAGCATCCCACCTGAAATCTCTGGGAAACAAAGGTGTACCCGGAAAAGGATTTAAATCACAGAACCATATAGCAATTAAAAGTCATGTTCATAACCGAGTCATTAGTGCTGATTCTAACACTCTTTACATAGGAGCGGCACGTAATAATCATTTCCAATTAAATTACGCTTCTCCGAGGTGCATTAACCACTTTTATCCATCCGATTAATTGGACTCATCTCTGCTGCATGGACTGGAGTTACATCACTCCAGAGGGAAAGCAGACAGTTAATAAAAATGTTTCTGTGTTACTAATGCAGGAACACTTTGCTATCAAACACGTACACTCACAAGCATGCTTGCTGCAAATTGTTTGCTGAAACACAGATGCGCGGCTTTACCTGTGCACATGCAGTCAAGCACAATTAGCAGGCAAACATGCATCTGCTCTGGGAAAGAATGAATTCCTGTAGGTTTGCACATTTTGCAGCATCAACGTCTCCAGAAGTCATGTCCTCCAAGTCCAGTACCATCATCCAATTTTCCCGGCTTCCTGGGACTTCGGTCCCACCCCCCCTTAGCTCCCAGCCCACTCTGAGGATAACAGTGTCCATCGCTCGGGCTGCAGCCAGTGAACCAGCATCCCTTCATCCACCCTGAGCGCTGCAGCAGCCTTCTGCGGCTGGATGCACACTTTCCTCTGCTCTGCTAATTACTGCTGCGTGATGGGGAGACTCGCCAGTTGCCCAGACCCCACACCAGCGCACTCTGATCCTGCCGCTCCCCTCCTCCTAGGACACAGTCCCGGATAGTTCTGCTGAAGGCAATGGCTTCGGTGAAGGAAATTGCAGAGGGCCCAATTTGTGCGGGAAGACCTGACCTGCGGCCATGACCAGGGGGTGAGATCTTATTTACTTGAGAGGGGTGAATGTTTCCATGCAAATTCTTCAGACACTCAATTCTTCAGATTCCTCTTGGCAAGAAATGAAGGGAGATTCCTCCCATGCAGCAAAGGAGACATCAGTGCAGAACAGCAGCAGTAGAGGGGCAGCAGGTATTTAAAATACGGTGAATGGGACATCTAGATGCATGCGTGGTGGTCAGAGTGCGGTTGCAGACAACGCACAGACACGATGGCAGCTGTGCATGGGGTGGAGGTCCAAGGTGAGATCGAGAGGTAAGGCGAGATCTTCAAAACAGTTATCTGCTGACCCTGGGGCTTTGTAAATAGGGTCAGTACAGTTCAGTGAGCCCTGCCACTTCATCGTGATTACAATTCCTCTGTGGGATCAACCGCCCAGACACCTCTTGGGCGTTAAAGTAATTCCCTTGTGACAGGAGACAGTGCATACACAAGAACGGCCAAGTGCACCCAGACGAGCAACGCCCACGCGGACTCCAGGGAGCTCAGTTAGGAAACGCTAAGACTGGGTGGGTGCTGGCACCTCACCAGGGTCCCCAAACCAGAAACACATTGAAATGAGCAGGAATAGGAGAGAGACAGCCCATGCCTGACAGGGAGAGGTCTTTTCCAGGATCCTGCGTGGTGAACCTCTGATCGGCGCTGAAGGGAAGGTGTTGGGATGGCAGGGGCACACGTATGTTTGTGTTTCTACATGCCCATGCCCATGTTGTAGGGAGGGGAGTGCTCTCATTCATTCTCTCCACAGGCACAGATGATATAGCCTCAGGAGCATGCAGTTATCAAAATGTTATAAATTGCTACCTTTTAAATAGTGTGGTAATTTGCTAGTCCATTACAGAAGGAGCTGTAGGATACAAGGAGCATGCTATGAAAAATTATGCCTTCTGCGTCACTGCTGACCTCCGCAGCTGAGGTGCTCTCAGAACTGCTCCATTATGTCAAACTACCCTGAGCAATTAGCCATCCGTCAGAGCTCATCAGCACGTCACGGTGCCACAGCAGACATCACACACTCCTGACAGCTCCCTTACTGGAAAGGTTTGCTGCTGAGGTGCCATTCACCATCGCGTTGGTGTAAGCCACGGTCACCAGTAGATTGGTCCCAGCAGGGAAAACCTCCACGGCTCTCTGCAGCCACCTCTCCTTCTGTAATCAAGGTATTTTTGTAGACATCACCGTGAGCTGAGCCAGTTCATTTTAGTCCAGCAGTTTTGTTCTAAGAATTCCTCAAACTTGGAAACAATCCTTTTTTGTGACCAGTAGTGGGTTTTGTGACAGTGTTGCATAGTCTATAGCTTTTGTCCAAGCAAAACATAGTCTATGATACAGATCATCTTTAGTCTCTCTTAAAAGATTCTTGGAACTCCTGCAGGTCTTGAAGACAAGGACATAAACCTTCCCTCTGTTGCCCACTGACAGACACACACGTCAGAGGTCCCCTTTCCCAAGGTCAGAGGCAAATTCCCTAAGAGAGAGCTTCTTAAGGCCAGGAAAGATGCTCGAAGCCTTTGCAGTACCACCTCTAGCACCACGCAACAGTGCTGCAGACAGCGGATGGGGATGAGCCACGGTGGAACCAGGTACCAGTGGCAGCTTCCAGCTCCCAAGACCTCTGCAAATGACCCTCCTGCGGAGCATGCAGTGTCCCGAGGATGGTCACAGCCTTCGGACGGGTCCAGTCACCAAAAGCCCCTGACTGCAAGAGTCCTTACACACAGCAATGGAAAAATGCCAACAAAATCCTCCTGTCTCCCGGGACAGTGCTTCACCTCCTCTGCTGCACCTGCCCCTGGGTACCTCTGGGCTCTGCCTCTAGTCCTCTCCCGGGAGACGGGTGTTTCCAATCCTGGCTGGCCAGCTTGGCCCAAAAGCCAGGGAGCAATCCCTGCACTTGGATGCCCTGGATGGTCATAAACAGTCTTCACACGTTTCAGAGCCCACCCTGCTTTGTGCCATTAAAGGCTGTTTCCCGTGCCCCAAGCCTCTAGGCAACATCCTCCTAACCGTGAGGTACAGCCAGCAAGGGTGTTTATCAGCCCAGGACTGCCTTGCAGTTTGGGGAAGAAGGTAGCTCCAGGTCTATGCAGCTCAGACCAGAAGAATTATGTCTGTTACACTGGTTTTGTGCAAGGCAAAGGGATATTTCTCCTAACCCATGTTTAATTTCTGCACATAAATCCCTCTGTACCTAAACTTCCCATTTATTTTACATGCTTAGATATTTCCTCATGAGTTGCAGGTGAAACCCATGTCCTGGCACACACATAAAAGAAAATGCAGAAGGAATGTGTCCTGGCAATATACGCATCATCCTTGGAGATAAATCGTTTCTTGCTGGGGAGGAAACCCTCATGGCTCACACACAGCAGCTATTAATTTCTCTCAAAGCGTGTACATTTCAGGAGAAAAATAAACATGTAAATACAGGATGTGTTACTGCTAGCCGTGCTGTTCAGGAGGCAAGGTGACAATTGGCAGTCGGCAGGAAACTTGCACACACCTCACGAACAGCTTGTCACAGACACACCAGCCATCCCACACCTGCGGAGGAGCCAGCACCCGGGACACGCGCGCAGCGTGCTCGGGGTGCCCCACGCACACAAAGTACACGTCCTGCTCCCGCTCGGGTCTAGAAAAACACGGCAAAACAGTGGAACCCAGGAAGGGGCCACGGCAGGGCGGGGAGGGCCGCGGCGGGTGGCTC
>NW_009627842.1:0-1463 GCF_000690535.1 Cariama cristata
TAGCGGCTCTCCGTCTCGTTTAGGGCCACGTATTATTGTGGAATACTGTCACCTGCTTAACTGTGCTAAATGGCCCCCTCCTATTATTAATGATAGCTGGAACGTGGCTCCTAGACACGTTACCAAGGCTGGGAAGCTGATGAATGAAACCCCTACTAGGGAAAATCTTGGTAGCTGTCTTCTGTCGCATTACCCAAGGGGGCCGACTATAAATCTTCCTTCATTTTAACCACGTTTACCCTCATACTCCTCCAGGCTAGGGATGCTGTGTTAAGATTGCACTGATGTGCCAATGCTTTGGACCAGCTGCTCCTAAATACAGACAAGTCCTTGTCAATTAAGCCATTGAGGAGCAGGGCCTGGGAGCTCTGGGGCATTTTAGCAGGCAGCAGTGTGCAGCCCCAACAATTAGCATCCATTTTGAAGGGACCTCCAGGGCACAACTGCACAGGCAGGGAAGAATCAAAACACCAGGCAACTTCAATTCTGAAAACCGGTCACATAATGATACTGAACAGACCGGCCTGCGAGAAGCGAGCCAATCTTTCTTGGGAAGGACGTTTACCCGCTCCCCCAGCCAAGCCGTAGGGCCGAGGCACGCCGCGAAGCGCGGAGTCAGAGGAGATAAATGAACACATTCATTTGCCCGTGTGAGCCGAAGTTTCCTTTGGCGGTCCTTCTTTGTAACTCGGTGTCACCTCAAGCAGCTGGTGGCATGCAATGCTCCCATGATCCTGGCCTTTGGCCCAGGCGGAGCCGGACAAGGCAGCCCGCTCCAAGGAGAAGAGCTGCGATGTCTCAGGTCAGAGAGGCCACGCTACCAGTGGGACAGGCAGAGCACTGGGAGTTCAGCTAAACAAAACCCTGAGGGGATTGGGGAGCCTGAGGGATCATTAGCGAAGGTGTTTGCTTAAGTCATTAGGAAGCCGGTAGCTAGGGGAAAAAAAGGCTCCTTCCACAAGGCACCTCCCCGGAATGGCAGGGCTGGAAATGCGGAGGATATCACAGCACAAGACTATGTGACCCTACCAAGTTCAACAGCAGAGCAAACAGCACATGCCATTAGGGACGGCAGTCAACCGGGAGGTAACAAAGAGGGGAGGGCACCAGCAAAAGCGTTCCTGTATTAAATATGGAAAAGTATGGGGACAAGGGCAGGGGTCAATGAAAGTCAACAAGAGAGCAGGCATAATGATAGAAAGAATTTAATATCAAAAATACATAAATCTGCGTGGGAGGCAGCCCCAGAATAGGCAGAAAGGAAGGCAGCCTTGGAGTCAACATTCACTTGGTCATAGAGCCAGGATGGATAGCGCCAGGTTGTTAACATTTAACACAAAAGTTAGCGGGGAATAAAAGACGGAAAGCCGGCTCCTTTAATTGTGGCTCCGCCGAGAAGATTTCCATATGTCACAGTAAATGGATAACACCGGCACCGGGCCCGCTCCGCAAGGATTCTGCCG
>NW_009627843.1:0-219 GCF_000690535.1 Cariama cristata
GGGGCTGCCCTCCCCGCGCTCGCCCCTCTCCTCTCTGCCGCCGGGCCGGGAGGGACCCACGGCCCCCGCCACAAACCCAGCTCCGGCCAGAGAGCTTCCTCCCAGCACCTCTGCTTTCCCACATGGCCCCTAATCTCCAAGTCGGGGTTTAAGATGTTATCAACAAAAAAAAAAAAAAAAAAAGGAGAGGGAAGAAAAAAAAAAAAAACAAAAAGAGGT
>NW_009627843.1:250-10592 GCF_000690535.1 Cariama cristata
GAAAAAAAAAAAAAAAGCGGTTCGAGTTGCATTCTACCTTTTCTCTGCAAGACCCCGTATTGTGTAGCCCTTGTGCACCTGATGGGTTTATGAGCAGCCTCCTTCACGCTTATATTTATATTGTGTTCAGCTGTGACAGCCTCTCCTCCTCATCCATCACGTCCTGCCATCTACACTTAACGATTCGGGGGAAAAAAACCAAACCCAAGAACACCCACGTTGCGCTAGGTTACATTTCAGTCACAGCCTTGCATCTGCTCATCCAAGAAACTAAGGACAGCTGAAAAGCCAGCACCCCTGGAGCGCAGCTGAGGCAGAGCAGACGTGAAACCACAGACTGCAGGTTACTTCGCACCACCAACAGCCATAAAGTAATTTTCATTTCCTAAACTTCATTTAGGAGTCAACTTTTTTTTTTTTTGAGAACATTTTCCCTAATACTTGTTTTTCCACAGAAAACTATTCTCTGCCTGTGAGTAAAAGTACCATACTCACACCTACTACATGTAGAGGAATTATTCAGGGGAGCCATTTTAAAAATTATGGCGTTTTTTGTTTTGTTTTATAACTGAAGACGTAAAGTTGTAGAGAAATCTACAAGTAATATTATTTGAAAAGTGTTAACTTCATATGAGTTATAAATAGCTACATTTTCTAAGAATAAAGTGATACTTAAGTAATAAGATTATTCCACTAACAAAGGCTGTACTAAAGCAGCAGGGCCATTCCTAGATCAGCTTTCCTTATTCTGCATTTCACTTCTCCAGCAGGACCCTGGGTGTTACCATACCCACCCTGGAAACACCTTTGAAAGCTGAGCAACGCAAGAACTCCACAGCAAGAATATGGACACAAGCTGAGCTGTGCCATGGGCACACAGCACCCAGACCCTGCTCAGCTGTTCGGACTCGGAGTGAAAGGATACGTAATGGGGCTAGATTCTATCCCACCACACACTCACCACCAAAAAGCAGCTCCCACAGTAAGCGCCAAGGAAGAAAGCAGCATCAGAGCAATTAACTTTAATACAGTGGCACTACGGGATGGTCCAGCTTCAGAGAGAACATCTCTGTCTTAAATGATAGGGTTTCCACAACATAGCTGTTAAAAACCTGCCATTCTAAAATATTAAGAGGATCACTGTTACTGGAGCTTTAGCCCTTCCCTACCAGGTAAATTTAAGAGATTAGAATACTAACTAATCTCAATCAAGCTCTAGCTGTTATCTTGAATTTCTTTTTAGATGGTAATGCAGTTCTCAGGAAGTTACAGTAACCTGGCTGGAGCTACCAACAAGGGTGGGTGTCAAATCCCACTTGGAAGTTCTCGCTGTTACACGCAGAAGGAGCAGCTCACCGCTGTGATGCGCACACTGCGACTGAGCAATACTCTTGTAAATAAAAAAAGTACCTTCAGAAAAAGTAAAGATATACTTAGGAGGGGAGAAGGGCATCAGACCCACTTGTAATAAGAATCTGAAAGTAGACAGGAAGACCTTAAGAGTTCAAGCTTCAAGACAGCACTGACTTTCAAATGCATTGTACTGCCTTAACTGACAGGCTTAACCAGCATCTAACACGTGCAAGTACTGGTAATTGCACAAGACTAACTGCTTTTAGTCAGAGGATCTTGCACATCTCTTCCCACACACAACTAAACAGATCACTAATTTTGTAATCTGTACAGACAAAACATCCTCCCTTGCATCTACCTCATGGTATGTAATGTTAGGAATGGAACACAAGACCAAGTGCTAAATAATAAACAAAAAAATTCTGTCAAACCTAATGAACAAAGTATACTGTACTTCCTCCAACAGTGATTTGCAAATGAAAATGATCTTTTAAGGATTAAAAAAACCCTGTTGTTTTTCAGTGCTATATAATTTTTATTAAATTTATATTACTTCCCTTTCAGAAGTGCCATGTTACTCTAGACTTCCAGTTCACTTCTGTTTTTCTTCTCCAGAGAGGATGGAGAGAAATCAAGACACTTTATTTACCAAGAGCATGGATACTGTAAGTTGTGTTTCATATAATATCCTTTGTTCAGATATAACTACACACAGAAATTTACTTCAAAATTAGTTTATCTAAATGCTAATATAGCATCTACCAGCTACAGATTATGTTTATCACTTCAAGAACATATTTCAGTTACAGATTAAAAGTAGCAGAGAAAAAGCAAGTGGAACCCAAGGCTACATCAAAAATTCCAATAGTTTTCCACATTTCTTGGTTGGTTTGTCCCTACATCAGTGTTCCCAAAGATTTGATCTGAAATTAAGGAGTGAACTAAGTCTCTTACCATATGAAGTCTCTTACTTCTCCTTTCCTTCTACTGTCAGAAGGCTTACTGCCAGGTACCTCTGTGGTGCACTATACGTACATCTCCAAGTGAAATATCAACCACTGCTTTCCAGGGGGTTTTGCCTGAGTAGAACAAAGAAAGATTCACTTTCCCTTTCTCCTGCTTATGAAGTGTAGACAACGTGACTGCTTTTGACTACTGCAGTCAAAGTCATCTTCTGAAATGCAATGGCTAGTTGTATGTAGAAAAGTGAACAAGAGCTGGAGCAGGACTAAAACATCATCGAGTTGCTTTTCACAAGTATTTGCCTACATGCAAGTCACACTTGTCCCAGGAAGTCAAAGGACACTTGAGACAGCCACAATCTTGGTCCAGAACCAGGGACATAAAGAGGACTCGAGATCCAAGCGTTCATCTAATTCTTGCAGTAGCTAATAGTATGATGCAACAAAAACTAGGAGGCAGAAAAAAAAAACTGAGGCAATTTAAGTGTAATAAAACATTAAGTCAAACAACAATCTTTAGCTTTCACACCAAGTTTAATCTCAAGATCCTTCCAATTTGCACAAAGCCTGAACTTAAAATATATATATATACACACTTCAAGCAGACAAAAAAAGCTGACCCTGCAGTTTCAATAAGCAAATGTCTGCTGTGCTCTGTGAGCAATAATTTGGCATTCCTTAGTAACATCACCACTGGATTAGTCAGAAATGACAGCTAGGCATCAACTATGTTTTAGAGAAATACAGAAAATCCATTAATAATTTAATTCAGTATTTTTGTAATATCCCAGAATGAGACTTCTCTATTAGGATGTGGAAAAACTTGATGGGGTAGAAATCCTGACAATGTAGCTACAGACAAAACAGCTCTAATACAATTTACTTCAAAACAATATTCACAGGTGCATATTACACAACATAAGTGTAAATAAAGAACTCTGTGCATTTAAGTGTTTAATGAGTTTAGAGAGAACTACCTATATGCAGTCCAAGACAAGATTCAGCCTTTAATGATACTGAATTCAAGTTTATGAAGAACAATTTTCAGTTTAACTTCAGAACAGAAATTAGGTTGAAAGAAGACTAATCAAGATAAGACACAGTTTTTCAAGTAAAATTAAAGCTTACTTCAACTTCAGTACCATTAAAGTTACAAGCATTTCAAATGTAAGTTTGCAGAAAAGACTCACAATGCAATCACCATTCCATAAAATTATGTGCATTCAACTGCGAAATAAAAGCAAAAAATAAAACTTTGCAGCACACAGTGGTATAAAACAAAAACAGAACAGAAATTTTAGCTTCCAACTTTGAAACCCTTAAGTTACATACTTATTTCACAATAACAATCCAAGCATACAAATACAGGTACTTAAACAGCAGAATTTCTACAAAGCAACTTTCATTTTTAAGCTGATGAATACACTTGCTCTTCCAAAAAAGGAACTGCAGCAACCTGGTATACATACAAATGAAGTGGCACATGTCAGAGATTTAGTGGTCCAATAGTTTTTTCATTTCAGTGAATCCATCTGGATTCCCGTACTTGTTTAAAAGGAAGAGTAGGATCTGTTCATGTTTTTTAAGCTGTGGAATAAGCAGAAAGAATTAGATATACGATTTTTTTTTTTAATTCCTGATTTCAGATTAGGGTAGATCCTAAAGCTACAAACTCAGCTAAGTCCCACATTAGTTCAATGAATATACAGTCTCCTTTCTGCTGTAAAACCTTCTGGAGGGGGGAAAAGTCAGAATTGTAGCTAACTTCCTCCTGCTCCCCTCTTTTTTTCCTTCCCTGAAGAAGTAGCTTCCTCGAACCAAACTGATGAATCACTCAAGTTAGGACTGAGATCAGGATCTTAAGTTTGGTTAGTCACACATGTCTATTTCCTGATGTTTTCAGTCATATTGGAATCTTCTGCCTTCTTTTCATCTGTCATAAGACTTTGAGCCAAGCTTATCCAAGTAAGGAAGAATAACAGAAAACGGAAAGTGATGAAATTGAAGTCAGAAAAGACATTAGCTAGATCAAAATGTAAGATGAAAGATTTAGAGTGGGAAGGGAAAAGGAGGTTCAACAGCCTACAGTGGGACAGAGGAATCAACTACATTCAGGAACAGTATAGTGTCACTGCCTTTCTGCCACTAAACTCCCAGTAACTACACTTACTCTGAAGCAGTAAAGGTCTAAATGACCTTGAACAGAAATGCTCCTCTCCTACCTCCAAAATATCAAAATGCATATTTTTGCTTCTGACCTTGCTGCCTCTGGCTGGGGGGAGACGGGCAAGTGTGAACCACCCTTGAAAGAGGTTTCTGTCTAAAATTCAACATTTTGCTCATTCCTCTGACAAAGATCTTCACTTTGAGGAAGGCTGGCGCATCTTTTCTGGTACACTTCAAGTTACTTTTAGTAATCTAAAGTTCTAATTTTTCATAAATAGTCTAAGCTAAAATAAAAAAAGAGAAAGCTTAAAACCAGAAAGCTTTCAAAAATTACAGGAATATGCTGTATCTGTAAGAGACACTTTTTTTTTTTCCCCCAAAAGGAAGAAAAAAAACCTTGCAACTGGCAAACACTGTTACAAATTCCAATACTCTACCAAACTCAAGATTCTCAGCCCCTAGCTCCATGACTGAAACTATGGCACACATTAATATTAATCTTTGCTACCCGAAACACACATTGTAAGAATTTTCTTACATGTGCAGCTGTCTGCCAAGGTATACCCACAGCAAAACACAGCCATATTACTGAAAAAAAAAAATCTGCTGCCCTTTGTCCAAATGACACAGTTTATGCAAAACATCACAACTACCTTTACACAACAGATAAAAGTAACACCCCTGAGACTTCATACTCTAGGGAAAAAAAAAAAAAAAAAAAGAGCACTGTATGTGTAGCAAAACATAGACTAATGAAGCCTGTGTGATCTATACACTTTGCTCCCGCATTTTCAAGGTGCTCTATTTATTACCACGTATAAAACAAACTTAGAAAAAGTGTTGGGATATTCACTTTGCATATCTTCAATGTTTCAGTTAGCTATCATCTCCCTACTCCCATTTGCTTCCCATACAGAGTTTCTTTGAAATTCTGGAAACACTAAAAAAGCGTGTATTGTTTGGGATGAATCTTACTTGCATTTTTAATTCTGTGCAGCAGCATTTGGTCTCACCTCCATTGCCTACAAAACACAAAGCAAGTGAATGAGCAAAATACACGTGGACACTGCTTCCCTAATTTAAGAGGTGGTAATGTGGAATTCTCTAAGATTTTTAGAAAGAAAAGTCACTTAAGCATCTCATGTACCCACAGTTCTTCAAATTAAGTAATCTGAAGTAATTAAGGGAAAGTATGTACCTTGATGTTCAGTACGTAAGTTTTCAGCACTGCAGGATTTGACCAAGCCTTCCATTACCAGTTTGTCAGCTATATTCAGACTACCATTTTCACAGAGTTTTTCCACTGTTACTAAGTTAACATCTCCATTAATCCCTTTCACTGTAATTGTGACACATTTATTCAATAACATTTCTTTCAACTTGTCAACTAATAACGGAGACCATTCAGCTTTCTCTATTCCTGCAAAAAAACCCAAAAGTACAATCAAGTTTGTTCTACAAAGAATTCCTTTATGATATTACTTCAATCTTACACATGCTATCACTGTTTTTGAAAATATGCTAGTTTTTCCTAACATAAATAGCTTAGATTCTACAGAAAATTAACTAAAAGCATACTTTCTAAAACAGCTTTTGCAGTACTAACCAGTATACTATTTCAGCAGATCATCATGTTGCTTATCAGTATTAAGGAATGAACACTATCATCAAAATAGGTACAGATTTATAATGTTCAAGGAAACCTGCTATGGTAGTGGGTGTTTTTTTGTTTTGTGGTTTTGTTTGTTTGTTTGTTTTTTTACCTGCAAGTGAACATACAATTGTCTGAAAAGGCAGCTTCAAGTAGGAATCAGTGATGGGCAGCACCTTTGAAAGTGGTAAAGTTTCTGTGTTCCCATAGTCCGCATATAGTACTTTCACTACAGACTGAGAAGCTTTTACAACAAGAGCTCTGTACCAACGGCCATCACCTGAAAAGATTGGGACAAGAAGAATCACATGTGAAGTACCATCTTATAAACACAGCTTACCCCAAGAACAAGAATCTGTTTAGTTTTCCAAGAATCTTTAAATATTCTGCTATATACAAAAGGCCGCTTGACAAGAAGCAAGACCATAGAATAAGGGAATAATTTCCGATTGCTGTGTTCATAAAGAAGTAGGTGTTGCTTTCTGCTCAAATTATACAGGCAAGATTTTTACTATAATACTGTTTTAAGGATATCTGCACACTGTATTTCTAGCTCCTCACCTTTGCTTTCCAATGCTTATTCCCTCTGAAAACATAACCAGAATTACAATGAAAAAAAAATTATCCTTTTTCCTCAATTGTCAAGACTCATAAACAAAATCAGTGGAAGTTAAAACCAACTGTCAAACACTTAGGTATACTCTTGTGGTCTGCCTAGTATTTTTTTAATTCATCTATCCTATCTTCCATGAGCTGCTATCTGATCTAGCACCCAAGTTCATTTTCAGCACTTAGATCTCTTGTAACAATCCACACATAGTCAACATTTAACGTTTATGAGTCAACAGAACTTTTTTTTTAAATATTGAGCTAATGTACCAGCAAAGTATCCCCTCTTCTGAAAGACTAAGACAATAAATTAAGTTCCCTCACTGTTAAGAAGACTTTTGCCTTGAACTAACAGCTCACTAAGCCTGGAGAGTCTGTTAGGCTAACGAGGCCAAATGATCAGTTGTCATAGCCAATGTCACCACCCCATGCTTGCACAAAGCGACAACAACAAAACACCCATGCACCCACAAAACAGAAGTGGGTCTGTATAGATGCAAGTGCACTATTGCTCTATCATGAATTTCATGCCCCCATGACTCAAACACAAACAAAATTCAGTTTAAACAGTAACTAGCTTGCTTTCCTCTTAAAGCTCCATACGTTTCTCAGGGCACAACCTATTCCTCATTTTCTCTCCTGGACTGTCAAATGGTATCTCTGCCCTAAAGATGCAGCCAGGCTATCCTTTGTAGCAGAATCAAGAGATCTGTGAGCACTTTGAGAGAAAGAAAACCTGCCAGCTTTAAAGCAAAATGGAAAACTTGTGTTTTACACTGGTTGAGGAAATATAAGAACAAATGATTGCCTCACCTGAAAACCTGGCACAACAGGCTTCACCCAGTTTTGGTTTGAAGGGTTGGTTCTTACAAGATTTACAATAGCGTTCTAGTTCAATCAACTGCCTATGTAGCTTCTCTTGATCTGCAGAAAAAACATTTGATAACTAACCACATTTGGGTCTAATGAAGAATATACATGCTTTTAAGCTCCCCTGCTCCCACCTTTGGCATTTTTTATATTTTCCTACTGTTCAAGCTACATTTCCACATGATCCAGTTCACTATACGCATTCATTTTATTAACGAGCTTGCAACAGTGACTTCTTACTAATACTAGGAACAGTGAACACTTTTTCCTACCTTTACTTTGAACTGGTACAGCATAGAACAAGTCCGGGCTTACAACTTCAGTTACACAGACAGGTATGGTTTCATCTATAGCCAATTCAATTGACTTCCAGTGCCTAAGTGAGATTTCTAACACAAATAGTAAGAAAACGCAGTGTACCACTTTCCAAATTGCAAATTTGCTGTTCATGAACTATTGACATATAAAAGTAGCTAAAGTAAAAAAAAAACCAAACCCAAACTCAGAAAAATAAGATACTGGAAAGTAAATGTGGGAAGAGTTTCATCATAGCAAATCTGCAATTCTCTGCTATCAAATATTCAAATAGCATTCATTTAAGACAAACCCAGCGATTTTTATCTTTCTCTTTTTGTCTATAATGCCACCTGCAGGGCAGCTTGTGTTTAACTGTAAAAACAGACAATATAATCAAAACTATGCACGTTTATTATTGATATTAAATACAGTTAAACAGCAAGATCACAGTTAAAGGATGGAATACTGGAAATTCTTGTTCAATATAAAAGTTAACATTTTTTTAATTACCTTTTTTGTCCACAGACTTGTTTGGAAAGTTATTTTTCTCTTGTAGAACTTCCTTTACAGCCAATTTCTCAGAAGTTAATATCTCATTGATCACTCTTGGGTGACCTGTGGAATTGTCAATAAGCTCTACACCTGCCCCATCTCTGGAAATAGAAGTTACTCTGGCTTGAAGCTTTATCCCTGCAGTGTACATACAAAATCTCGCTGTAGCTTCTGGAATCCATTTACTATTACCAGGCTTTATACCTAGGAAAGAGGAGAACTGTTCAAAATACCTCCATTAAGTGACTTTCTTCAACATTGTATTTCTGAAAAAAAAAAATATTCCATTTTTTTTAAAGCACAACTTGAAATACCAAGGCTGGTTTTACTACCTTAGGGATACACATTGTACTTCACCCTGTTAACTAGTCTCTTTCCTTTCTTCTAAAAGCACGTATTTCCTCTGGACTCTCAATTTCTGTTTTCTATGTTTTACGGTATTCTACCAAGTAAATCCTTGTGCCTTAGCACAAACACCACTGTTAAAACTGTTTATGAATCAGTTTAATATAGCCTTTTTATCAAAGCAGCAGAAAAACAAAGTGGTTTAAGAGAAAAAAAAAAACAGCAGAAAACACCTTAATGAAATGTGGTTTTGAGCTTTTTCCTGTTTCTACGTTTTTTATTTTTAAACCAAGTAGACTACACTAGAAAGAAAGAATAATTCTGTAGAATTTTGAGTGATTTGGTGGGAAAAGGAAGAGGCATAGAATTGGTAGAAGGCTGAGAAACAGCAGTATGGTGCAAAACTCTGCAGGAATCAAATTAAGTAACCCTACAGAGAACTGAAAAGCCAACTGGCTTCATAAGAACAGATGAGCTCCTTCGCCTGCAAAAATTTTGAGAAATTATTAAGTTGCACAAAAGCACATTTACTCCTAGCAAGGCAGCAGCCAGAAGCTAGTAAGCACTACAGATGAAGCAGGAGTAACAAGTTCCCTTTGACTGGCAAATCGTTAAGTAACCTCCACACAGATCACTCCACAGCACTATCAGGAGCTCAGGGAAGAACCACCACCTTTCCGTTAAATGCCAGTCTTCTGTGTAGTAAGGCTAAAGCAACAGCTCCCACAATTTCCAGAGGCTGGAAGCAACACAGACGCTTATTATAACCCCCCCCCCCCAAAAAAAAAATTTAAAACCCCCAAACAACAACAGGTCTGTTAAGTATACCCTGTCATCATCTCCTTCCCCCAAAGCAGCAAGTCTCTAAATGCAATAGCTCTTATAAGAGAAAGAATCCATAACAAGATCCACCTGAGAGCCAGCATTTAATTCCTTGAAACGGAAGCTTTAGGAATGAGGATGAGATCTGCCGTATTTTATCCAGTGGTACTTCCTCAACATTTCCATAGTCCACAAAGCATACTTCAACAGTTCCATCTGAAGTAGTATGTTGCACCAAAGCACGGTACCAGTTACCATCACCTAATTTTAAAAAAGGTTACAAAAAAAAATTACTTCACACATTTAGTAAGTTTACCAGCATTTATTTCTTAGTAAATAAATCCAATTCTTTGCTACCCTCTGCCAATGCAAAGTATCAGCTATCTAAGTTTGGCTGGGTGGGGTTTGTTTTTTGAGTTTTTTTGTTTGTTTTTTTTCTTTATGTTCACCCTGTGAAACCAAAAATATTTTAGTTTGATACTTACCAGAGAAAAAAGCACAGCAAGGTTCTCCATTCTCAGGTTTAAGAATATTTGGTGGAGTTTTCTGACAGTATTCAGACAACGATTTGTTAAGTAAGTTTAGAGCAAGCAATTCTGAAAATTTGAAAGAAAAAAAGTTGAGATCAATGAAATATGCTGACCTGAATTTTATCAATACTGTTTGCTGTATAGCTTGTTTATATATTCATAGAATAATTATGGTTGGAAGAGAC